>NC_084626.1:19757953-19770453 GCF_033978795.1 Nerophis ophidion
TCAGGAAGAGCAGTGGTTTTCGTCCTGGTCTTGGAACTGTGGACCAGCTCTATACTCTCGGCAGTGTACTTGAGGGTGCATGGGAGGTTGCCCAACCAGTCTACGTATGCTTTGTGGACTTGGAAAAAGCATTCCACCGTGTCCCTCAGGAAGTCTTGTGGCTAGTGCTCAGAGAGTATGGGGTATTGGACCATCTGATTGTGGCGGTCCACTACCTGTATGATCACGTGTAAGAGCCTGGTCCACATTACCGGCAGTAAGTCAAATCCGTTTCCAGTGAGGGTTGGACTCCGCCAAGCCTGTTCTTTGTCACCAATTCCGTTCATAACTTTCATGAACAGAATTTAGCTGCCAGATGGGAGTAGGGTGTTGAATATCTTGAAAAGGGGTTATGTGGGAATTCCAACTTTGACCACGGTGTCAATTGCTTTGTAGAATGGCACTTTCTGTTATTTTAAGCAGACAGCATTGTAAAATGATTACCCCCCCCCCCCCATATTTGTTGCGTTTCACTTGATTGTAAAATGTGTCGATGGAAAGGGGGTGTGACATTCATATTTTGTCAATATTCAGTGTTTTATCCTTCATAGTTAATATTGTAAATCTTACATTCTTTATTTTCATGTACATTCTGGGTGTCTCATTCAGTAAAAACATTTTTAAATTCTATTCCGTTTTTTAAGACAGTCTCTCCTAACTTTTTAGCATTTATTTAGACATTATTGGGATTTTTTTTTATTAGTGTTCCTACATATCAAATATACCAGCCCCCAGACATATTTGTTTCTCTAAATTTGTCCCCCGAGTTAAAATAATTGCCCAGGCCTGCTTAACACGATTAGTAATAAATAATTCCGCTGGTAATCACATTGTTAAAAATAACTTTCAACATATAAAACAATCTCATGCATTTTAATCCATCCACCCATTTCCTACCGCACCTGTTCAAGAAGTCGCATCAATGGTAAGAAGTATTTTATTTATTATTGGTTAGCTTCAGAATAAAAAATGTTGTAAAAAAAATGGAATTATTATACTCAAAAAATGTTGGTCATACTTAAAAATGCATGTATTTAGTTGTATTCAGTGTAAAAAAAAATATTATATAGCTCTCACGGTAATACACTTAAAAATATTTGGCTTTCATGGCTCTCTCAGCCAAAAATGTTCCCGACCCCTGAACCATAGACAGGACTTTAGTGAGCATCAGCAGAGTAAGCACAGGGTTTGTTGCATAGGATGTGCAGTGCAACGATGCAGTTTGGGCCAGCTGTGTCGTTGTCTAGTCGCCTTGGGATGCTACGAGTCAGCAAAGGAGGAGAGGACGGATGGTGAGAGACAAAGAAACAAAGTAGACCTGACAGTGCGGGAATGGAAGACCGTGCTGTAACTAAAACTACACCATTGCCTTAACCAGTCATTATACTATTATTTTTACTTACTTACTTACTTACTGCCCATTATGTCTATAATTATTCACATTTAAAAATATACTATACATAAACCACCACAGTAAGTTGAGCGCTCCTCCAGTTCATTTTATTGCTCCAGCATGATTTACTGCACAGAGAAGACATTTTCATACTGAACCAAACCATGAATTGACTTCATTACGACTGATGCTTTACACTTAGCTGTTAAGTCAAACATGAAGACATTGTAACACTGCCACCAGTTTATGATGAATGCATCTTGTGTGCAAATGTTTTTGAAAGTATTTTTCTTCCAAATAAATAATAAAGTGACTATAAAGTAGTTGGACATCGCTTTAATGCCAGTAATGAAGGCCGAGCGCATTTGTCAATACAAACAAGTATCTAATCATTGTTGCATATTGCTTAAATATACAATTTTCTGTTTAGTCAGTAATAGAAACATAACCAAATATAGTTTTTGTTACATGTTTTGGGTAAAAAGCCAGTTGCAAAGATCCGATTTGAGATATGTCTATTTCAAACAGATAATAATGAATTGGTTAGTGTATTTAATGTTTTTTTAATACCTACTCTTATCGATGGGTAAATGAAGCTCTAGTAAGTGTGCGCCACACTCAGTAGTAGTGATACTGAACTGATACTGTGTCTCTGTATCATAATGATCATTTGCTATCTACTGGATTTAAAAAATCATTACCTTTCACCTGCAAACAAAATGAATAGTTTAAAAATATAGACATATTTTTTTTAGATAAATAGCTGCGCAGAAAATAATATAAATGCCCAACTTTGGCTAATAAGCCGAGCTGTAAACAGGAAAACATTTAATGGTACCAGTATATAGCGCAATTGGAGCAAAATATGTCCGCGCTTCAAGTTTTCCTTTTTCTTAGTTCCGTTTGGCTCTATTATGACGACACAAACTGATGTTAAACACAACACTCCTTCAACTTATTTTAGTACAAGCTGTCACTTTTGAGTCAAAACATGTTTCCTGATAAACAGTTTGATGTTTCACAGTCAAATGACGGTTGTATTTGTCACATGTATTTTTTTTTTTTTGTTTTTTTAAAGTGACACACACATTGAGATATCGAGGGACACAGTATCACTTCTGGTGTTTCATAATGCATTGATGCATAATGCAAACTTTTTCTTAAATTCCACACACAAATTATCATAGTATAATATCAAACATACATTCGTGGTCAAAAGTTTACATACACTTGTAAAGAAGATAATGTCATTGCTGTCTTGAGTTTCCAATAATTGTGACAACTCTTATTTTTTTGTGATAGAGTGATTGGAGCACAAACTTCCATCCGTCCATCCTTTTTGCTACCACTTATTCCTTTTGAGGTCGTGGGGGGCGCTGGTGCCTATCTCAGCTGCAATCGGGCGGAAGGTGGTGTACACCCTGGACAACTCGCCACCTCATCCCAGGGCCAACACAGATAGACAGACAACATTCACACTCACATTCACACACTAGGGCCAATTTAGTGTTGCTAATCAGAGCACTAACTTGTTGGTCACAAAAAAACATTCATAAAATGTGGTTCTTTTATGAGTTTATTATGGGTCCCTTGGCAAGTTTTACTGCAATAAGGCACTTTTGGTAGCCATCCACAAGCTTCTGGTTGAATTTTTGACCACTCCTCTTAACAAAATTGGTGCAGTTCAGCTAAATTTGTTGGTTTTCTGGCATGGACTTGTTTCTTAAGCAAAACCAGGACTTTGGGGAAGCCATTCTAAAACCTTAATTTTAGCCTAAATTAACCATTCCTTTACCACTTTTGACATGTGTTTGGGGTCATTGTCCTGTTGGAACACCCAACTGCGCCCAAGACCAAACCTCCGGGCTGATGATTTTAGGTTGTCCTGAAGAATTTTTTTTCAATGTCCCATTTAATGTCTGTAAAGCACCAATTCTATTGGCAACAACACAGAACCAGATGATAATAGTACAACCACCATGCTTGACGGTAGGTTGGGTGTTCCTGGGATTAAAGGTTGCACCCTTTCTCCTCCAAACATATTGCTGGGTATTGTGGCCAAACAGCTCAATTTTTGTTTCATCTGACCACAGAACTTTCCTCCAAAAAAGAGAGTTCTAGAAATTATTGAAAACTTAAAACAGCCATGGCATTTTGTTCTTAAGTGTATGTACACTTTTGACCACGACTGTCTGTATGATTTCTAATACTCTGTATCGGACAATACTTAAGGCGCCAATATCGTTATCGTATGGGAAGTGAAAAACTTGTATTGGGACAACCCTAGCAAATCTGAAATGGTGCAATCACAATTTTTTTATTGAACCGAACACTGTACTAGGTCAGGTGTTCATTAGTATTTGAACACAAGTAGATTTGCATTTCTATCGGGAGTACAGTGGGGCAAAAAAGTATTTAGTCAGCCACCGATTGTGCAAGTTCTCCCACTTAAAATGATGACAAAGGTCTGTAATTTTCATTATAAGTACACTTTAACTATGAGAGACAGAATGTGAAAAAAAAATCAAGGAATTCACGTTGTAGAAATTTTTATGGAATTTATTTGTAAATTATGGCGGAAAATAAGTATTTGGTCAACCATTCACAGCTCGCACTGATGGAAGGAGGTTTTGGCTCAAAATCTCACGATACACGGCCCCATTCATTCTTTCCTTAACACGGATCAATCGTCCTGTCCCCTTAGCAGAAAAACAGCCCCAAAGCATGATGTTTCCACCCCCATGCTTCACAGTGGGTATGGTGTTCTTGGGATACAACTCAGTATTCTTCTTCCTCCAAACACGACAAGTTGAGTTTATACCAAAAAGTTCTATTTTGGTTTCATCTGACCACATGACATTCTCCCAATCCTCTGCTGTATCATCCATGTATCCATTTTGGTATAAACTCAACTAGTTGAGTTTGGAGGAAGAAGAATACTGAGTTGCATCCCAAGAACACCAACCCTACTGTGAAGCATGGGGGTGGAAACATCATGCTTTGGGGCTGTTTTTCTGCTAAGGGGACAGGACGATTGATCCGTGTTGAGGAAAGAATGAATGGGGCCATGCATCGTGACATTTTGAGCCAAAACCTCCATTCCATCAGTGAGAGCTTTGAATGGTTGACCAAATACTTATTTTCCACCATGATTTACAAATAAATTCTTTAAAATTCCTACATTGTGAATTCCTGGATTTTTTTTCACATTCTGTCTCTCACAGTTGAAGTGTACCTATGATGAAAATGACAGACCTGTGTCATCATTTTAAGTGGGAGAACTTGCACAATCGGTGGCTGACTAAATACGTTTTTGCCCCACTGTAGTTATTTACCTGGATGTCCAAATGCCAAAGATATAAAAAGCCCGTTTAGTGTGGTCTACTTTCCTCCACCTTACTCGATCTCTCTCAATCCCAGCTTTGATGCATGCATGAGGAAGATATTCTGAAGACCAAAGTGCCATTACCTCGGGGCCATTAGGCCTCTAGTAGAGCATGTCAATGAGGGCTGAGTCTTGCTCCGTTTTTTTCACTTGCAGCCACTTCCTTGGCTTGCTGCTGGGGCGGAGGGGAATCTCTCAGGGGGCTGATGGATGGTAAGAGTATACAGTATATGCTATATACTTATATTTATGTATTTATTTATATTTGTCTCATATCAACACACTAGCACTGCATGCTGTCCTTGTGCTAACGTTTGATATAGTGCTTGTTGTCCCACTGTTGCATAGTAGAAGTTTTCCTTATTTGTTGGGGTTGTTGTCCTTTCATGCAGACTAAGAGCCGTGTGTGTGTGTGTGTTGGGTGGGTGGGGGTGGGGAGGGGGGCGGCTTGTTGAGTCATCATCATCAGGATGAAACGCTCTGACATTTGAGCATGAAAGTCCCGGGGTGCCTTGCGGCCCGACATAGCCGCGTCGGGTATGTTTGTGTCTTGCAGTCAAGGAAGGTTGCAGAGTGATGTGGGTCTGAAATTGAGATGGTTTTTGGTCGTCCATGTCGCTAAATAACGTATGGTTGCCAAGACGAGACGACCACTCCCTCAAAGCAAACTATTTCTGAAGACAAGGACAAGCGGTAGAAAATGGATGGATGGAAGACGAAATGTTTAATTACTATAAAACAACATTTAATGTATTTTTTTTTAGCTGCTGGACAATTATTTGATAGCGTCATAACTCTCTCTAAAAACGTTTTGTGCCAATTTCGGGTCTTTCTTGCAAGTCTATTGGTGGGTGAGGGACAGGAAGAAAAGCTCTCACTGGTTGGGGAAAAAGTTGTTTGGTGTCACGACCACAATGTCCACAAGCTATTGATCATTTGTCTAATGATTATTAGTGTTGTCCCGATACCAGTATTTTTGTACAGGTACCAAAAATATTTTGATACTGTTTGGTACTTTTCTAAATAAAAGGAACCACAACAAGTGCACTATTGGCTTTATTTTAACAAAAAATCTTGGTGTACATTACACTGATCGTACAGATAGTGTTGTTTCTGCTCGGCAAGTATGCCTGACTTGTCTTTAATAAGTAAGTAAGCAAGCAAAGGTTCCTAATTTAGTCTGCTGACGTATACAGTAACATATTGTGTAATTTATCATTCTGTTATTTTGTCAACATTAAGAACAAGTGGTAGAAAATGAATTATTAATCTACTTAATCTGCTTACTTTCTTATAACATGTTATATCTAGACTTCTGTAATAATCACTTATTCTTCTATAATAATCACTTATTCTTCTGTTGTTTGATACTTTACATTAGTTTGGGATGATACCATGAATTTGGGTATCAATCTGGTACCAAGTGGTGTGTCATGTGTCTGGAGATATGTGATGTGTCCATATTTCCTGAGTTTATAAACATAATATATATTAAAAAAAAAAACTAAAGATGTTGGGATGCCAAAAAATATCAACGTAATCGTAGTAGAATCGACTAGATACGCCACTGTACTTGGTATCATTACAATGGATGTCAGGTGTAGCTCCACCAATGGTGTTTGTTTACATTTTGACGCCGGTGAGCTACGGTGTGCAGTGAAGCATTTTTAGCTATTCCTCGTCCTACAGGGATGATACTTGTAAGAAGCTTGCTTTATTTGTAGCCATGAAGGCGAGGATTAGTGATTTAAAAGTCACTAAAACACTGCCGACTGGGGCTGGACTCTAGCCGCTAGCTAGCTAGCCATGTCTTTAAAGCACCTCTTCCGGTGTTTCAGTGTTATAACTTCACCTTTATGAAAAATGCGTCCATTCTCCCTTTTCTGTCTACACAGTGTCTGCTTGTAAGTAATCCGTGATTGTGCACTGCCTAACATGCTCGTCTGCTCGTAAAACCAGCAATGACACAATGTGACCGCGGGGGAGTGGCGGACTGGTATCTTTCAGAGGCGGTATAGTACCGAAAATTATTTGTTAGTATTGCGGTACTATACTAATACCGGTATACCCTACAACCCTAATGATGACAAGCCTTTGTTAAAATCTGTACATCAGTATATCACAGGGTCTTTTCAAGACAACTCATAGACCTGCCTCTATATTTGTATACTTTGTATTGTATGCTGTGGCGGCTCTTTGCAACCAAACAGGTGATAAAGTGCCTGGGAAAGATGAGTGTGATTGCAAAAATCACTGGCACCTTCTCGCCAATGCACAGTACTCTCTTTCCATTCAAGGGCACGCTCTTCTTCTCCATGCCATCCCAGTGAGTGACAGTATGTCAAGCTCATATTTTTACATGGTGCACTTGAGTGCAGCATTGAAGTTTACAGAGATTGTCGGGGGCAGCCCAGCTCTGTCATCATCCTTGAAAGTGATATACTTGTATTCTTTATGATAAATCCTAGCAATGTGCGTGCTGACTGGACAGGATTCTCCAATGAGTGAGGCCTCGCTTTTCTGCGCAATATCAGCTGGAGGAAATAAAGGTAAAGAAGGGTTAGGCGAGGTGGTAAAGATGGATAAGGTAAAAGGAAAGAAAGACGCCCCCTCGCCCAGAATTCAACCTACCCCAGACGGTAAAGACTCTGACACAGGAAGGACACGCTTCCTTCTCCTTTGCTCAACCGCATCAATGGTGGACTGAAAGGTCGGTCACTTGAGGACTTGGGATTGAGAAACCCAAAACCCTTTTTTCTTGCCTACAAACGCCTGTTTTTTTTGTATATGGGATCCGCCTAAGTACAGAAAATGTGAATTCTTATCAGTACTACTTGTCGAGAATACTCCCCTTTCTCGTCTCTTGTGGCATTCAATGCCCGTACTGCCGACCCGTCCCTTTAGTCCAGTGGTTCTCAAATGGGGGTACGCGTACCCCTGGGGGTACTTGAAGGTATGCCAAGGGGTACTTGAGAGTTTTTTAAAATATTCTGAGATTAGCAACAATTCAAAAATCCTTTATAAATATATTTATTGAATAATACTTCAACAGAATATGAATTTAACTTCATAAACTGTGAAAAGAAATGCAGCAATGCAATATTCAGTGTTGACAGCTAGATTTTTTGTGGACATGTTCCATAAATATAGTTTAAGTTTAAGATATTCTTTTTTTGTGATGAAATGTTTAGAATTAAGTTCATGAATCCAGATGGCTCTCTATTACAATCCCCAAAGAGGGCACTTTAAGTTGATGATTACTTCTATGTGTAGAAATCTTCATTTATAATTGAATCAGTTGTTTATTTTTCAACAAGTTTTTAGTTATTTTGATATATTTTTTTCCAAATAGTTCAAGAAAGACCACAACAAATGAGCAATATTTTGCACTGTTATACAATATAATAAATCAGAAACTGATGACATATGTAACAGGGTAAATAATGTATTTTCTAATGTTTTATTATTGTTATAATTACACAAAATATGTAAGTTACATGTAAATACCTGAATGTTGTTTGATGTTTTGTCAATGTGGAACCATTGTCTCGTTGTCCCTCCTACTGCAATAATTACTGTGACACCTGTCTTTTTATGTGCGTTGGACACGCCCTCCAACTTCCCTTTTTGTCTACGATAACGGGAGAGGGCTCGACGATGGCAAAAAGTTTTTGATGACAATTGTATTCTGTATTATCAGTAAAGTGCAGTGGAGAAACCCATGGTGTCGGTCGTGTTCCATAAATCACACACAACGCAGAGGAAAAGACCACCGGTTACTCATATTTTACTTCTTTATCTCTTTTTTTTTTTTTAAACAAAAATGCTTTGCTCTGATTAGGGGGTACTTGAATTAAAAAAATGTTCACAGGGGGCACATCGCTGAAAAAAGGTTGAGAACCACTGCTGTAGTCCACTGCTTAGCAAAACGAGCAGGCAGAGCAGATCCACTTCCTTGTAGTTAGTATAGGCATGGCATATAAATGATAATGACGTGCAGGAATTGAGGGAAATGTAGTGTTTCTTAAAAACTTCAACACGGCAGTGCACATGGCTATTGAAGCTCATTCTGTGAAGAGTAGGCCCTGCACACTAGAGTCTGGAGGTGCTTTAAGAAACCCGCCTCGGTCCGAGGGCAATATACAGAAGGATTTATCAGTTTCCACAGAGGAAGCGCTAGCTGTTCCAAGTCTGAGCCAGGAGTCGACCACTCCTCTATGCATCAGTTGGTAACTTTTTGGCTGCCGACTTGTCTGCGGGCAAGAGGAACCCCCTGCTGACCTCCCTATCTCCCTAAGGACTGGACTCTCACAATATTATCCATACCCAGTCAGCATCCATTGTATTGGTCACCCCCCCGGGGATTTATCGATTACCCAAAACAACAATTAATTGTGGAGACAGTTTCTACCATTTATGGCAACACTGTGAAACCACAAGACCAATAACAGTAGATTGCAAATGTTAGCAATATATGTTAACGATGTAGCATTGTTAGCTTAACACCGGGGTCGGCAACCAAAAACGTTGAAAGCACCATAAACCAAAAATACAAAAAACAAATCTGTCTGGAGCCGTAAAAAATTAAAAGCCGTATATACTGTATTTCCTTGAATTGCCGTAGGGCATATAGTATGCTCCTGCCTTGAATTACTGCCAGGTCAAACTCGCTTCGCAAAATAATTAGTGCATGCTTAGTATAATCCGCCTGGTCAAACTCGTGACGTCACAAGTGACACTTCCCCTGTCATCATTTTCTAAATGGAGGAGGCTGATTTCCATCCATCCATCCATCCATTTTCTACCGCTCATTCCCTTTGGGGTCGCGGGGGGCGCTGGCGCCTATCTCAGCTACAATCGGGCGGAAGGCGGGGTACACCCTGGACAAGTCGCCACCTCATCGCAGGGCTAACACAAATAGACAGACAACATTCACACTCACATTCAAACACTAGGGCCAATTTAGTGTTACCAATGAACCTATCCCCAGGTGCATGTTTTTGGAAGTGGGAGGAAGCCGGAGTACCCGGAGGGAACCCACGCATTCACGGGGAGAACATGAAAACTCCACACAGAAAGATCCCGAGCCTGGATTTGAACCCAGGACTGCAGGAACTTCGTATTGTGAGGCGGACGCACTAACCCCTCTGCCACCGTGAAGCCGAGGCTGATTTCAATACCGGTAATTTGAAATGGCATAAAGGGAAGACGATTAAGAGCTATTCAGTAGGATTTAAGGTCCAAGCCTACATCACGCTCAAATTTTTACTGCATGGCTTTGGTAAGTGCCAGAGTGAGAAAAGTTTTTAAAGTAAGTAGCGAATGCTTACTTTTACCGCATGCCTTTGGTAAGCGCTGGAGTGAGAAGAGGTTTTAAATTAATTAGCGCCCCGGTGGCAATTCAAGGAAATACGTTAAATCTTATAACAAAGGCAACACATGACGTAAAAGTCTATATTAGCTGTAATAGCCTACTATCAATACAACTGTCGCAGGCTGAAGCAAATCTTCGTTGACAGAGATGTTGAAATGTCATTTATTCTACACATTTTTACAACATTAGAAACCATTAATAAATCACAGGCTACTCGGAAGGTGATATAACTCCTGGAAATGACTGGCTTTTAATGGCCAAAGGTATTGATGTGAGTGTCCAAGTTAAAGGAAATGGTAGACTGTCTTCTTTTATTGATGTATTACAATCTTTGGCAAGCTGAAGAATGTTTGCTGTGGTCTGGAACAAATGAGCCATAAATATGCAATATGTACATACAGTACAGCTAACCTAAATAGCATGTTAGCATTGATTAGCTTGCAGTCATGCACTGATCAAATATTCCTGATTAGCACTCCAACAAGTCAATAACATCAAAGTTCACGTTTGTGCATTCACGCACGTCATGAAACCTTTGGTGGACAAAATTAGATTTATGAGTGGAAGATTGCACATGTAAACAAACTTATGTCACAGTCTACACTACGGTGAGTTCAACAACCACCGAAATTAGTAGGACAAAAAGATGTTCACCAAATACAGCGGGCTTTATAACAATTGGGAAGGTTTGTGTCGTGTTTGTCCTCAAACAAAAAACTTACTAAAACAAAAAAAAATATTTTTCCTCCATCTTTTTACACTATCAATCCTTTTTTAAAAATGCTCCAGGGATCCACCAGTGCGGCACTAAAAAGCCACGGGTTGCTGACCTCCGGCTTAACCGGACTACATGTAAATGAGAAACAATACATATGAGTACAATATTCTTGCATAGATGTAGATAGTCTTTTCAATTTAACAAAACAAACAATTAAATGACATGAAGCCTGTATACTTACAGCTTTAGCTAAACTATCCTTTTGAGATCTTTTCATCTCCTTGGTTCTGAAGTTTGTTCTTCGTTGCTTTTCCTCTCGTACACTGGCTCGTACATTGATATGAGGAATTTTTATCCGACTATAATATTTTTAAGTGTAACCCCCGCTGAATGCACAGGAATTTCTGTTAGCTCAAGGCTCCTAGGCTCTGCGTTGTTTGTGGAATAATGACGGACAGGAGACTTGAGTGATGTTATGGACGCCGTTTACTTCCTGGTGTGGCACGGAATGTTCACTGGTCAGCACAGTGAGGCTCTTTATAACACAATAGGACAAATAGTACATCATGTTAGCATCGTAGGTAATTAGCTATTCTTTTGTATTGAGCAATGCTCCCCTATTCACCTCGACCATGGCAGTGATGAACTGGAGGTAGTAATGCCAGCACTGCCTATTTATAGCCCATGTCTGAAAGGAGGCGCTGTTGAGCACTCACTGGTTTAAATGTAAAAATTACATATTGGGTTTCACTATGTTAAGCGCTTTGAGTCACTAGAGAAAAAGCGCTTTAAAAACACACTTCACTTTACTCACATAAACCCTTGTTGGAACAAGTGAAGTTTAATGCTGTTACATAAGGATAGAGCACAAACTGAAGAAGCTACATATGGACAACACCCATAGCAGAGTATGAGTACACCTTTCAAAGTAACATGGAAACCATGCCATAAATATTTTTGTCCCAAAAAAAACCTTGAATTTCAAGTTAATCTTATTTGTACCGATTTTTAATTGATAGGACAAAAAAAAAAAAAAATATATATATATCCATATATATATATATATATATATATATATATCCATCCATCTTCTTCCGCTTATTCGAGGTTGGGTCGCGGGGGCAACAGCCTAAGCAGGGAAACCCAGAC
Source organism: Nerophis ophidion (assembly GCF_033978795.1). NCBI lineage: Eukaryota > Metazoa > Chordata > Actinopteri > Syngnathiformes > Syngnathidae > Nerophis > Nerophis ophidion. The sequence continues at coordinate 19,770,012 of NC_084626.1, forward strand.
TTCCCTCTCCCCAGCCACTTCGTCTAGCTCTTCCCGGGGGATCCCCAGGCGTTCCCTGGCCAGCCGGGAGACATAGTCTTCCCAACGTGTCCTGGGTCTTCCCCGTGGCCTCCTAACGGTTGGACGTGCCCTAAACACCTCCCTAGGGAGGCGTTCGGGTGGCATCCTGACCAGATGCCCGAACCACCTCATCTAGTTCCTCTCGATGTGAAGGAGCAACGGCTTTACTTTGAGTTCCACCCAGATGGCAGAGCTTCTCACCCTATCTCTAAGGGAGAGCCCCGCCACCTGTCGGAGGAAACTCATTTCGGCCGCTTGTACCCGTGATCTTATCCTTTCGGTCATGACCCAAAGCTCATGACCATAGCTGAGGATAGGAACGTAGATCGACCGGTAAATTGAGAGCTTTGCCTTCCGGCTCAGCTCCTTCTTCACCACAACG
>NC_084626.1:19777953-19802953 GCF_033978795.1 Nerophis ophidion
TGATGCACCCGACGATGGCTGTGTCATCCGCGTACTTCTGGATGTGACACAGCTCTGAGTTGTAGCAGAAGTCAGCGGTGTACAGGGTGAAGAGAAGAGGGGCCAACACCGTTCCCTGCGGTGCTCCGGTGCTGCTGATCACAGTGTCAGACGTGATGTCCTTCAGTCTGACGTACTGTGGCCTGTCGGTGAGGTAGTCCGAAATCCAGGCAACCAGGCAGGGGTCCACTCGCATTTTGTAGAGCTTGTCCTGAAGGAGGCGGGGCTGGATGGTATTAAAGGCACTCGAGAAGTCCAGGAACAGGATCCTCACAGTGCCATTTCCCTTATCCAGGTGTGAGTGGGCTCGATGCAGCAGGTAAAGGATAGCATCCTCGACATCAACGCCTTCCTGGTACGCAAACTGCAGGCTGTCCTGGGCATGTTGCACCTGTGGTCTGAGGAGGCTGAGAAAGAGCCGCTCCAATGTCTTCATTAGATGAGAGGTGAGCGCCACTGGTCTGTAGTTGTTCAGCTCACTGGGGCAATTCTTTTTGGGAACTGGAACGATGCATGACGTCTTCCAGAGGGTGGGCACTCTTCCCAGCTGCAGGCTGAGGTTGAAGATCCTTTGAAGTGGTTCACCCAGTTCTGCAGCACAGGACTTCAGGAGTCGGGGGCACAGCTTGTCTGGGCCTGCTGCTTTCCTTAGCCCTAGCTTCCTCAGTTGACCTTTGACCTGGTCCGCAGAGATGACTAATGTCTGCGTAGAGGTGGTGGAGGGGGGTGCTGCCATGGCTGGGGGGGAGGTGCGTTGAGGGGAGCAGAAGAGGCTGTGATAGGGAGTGGGGAATGGAGAGGACACGGGCTGGTTAAACCGGTTGAAGAAGTTATTCATCTCGTTTGCCCTCTCTATTGTCCCCACAACAGCTCTGGTCTTTGTTTTGTGGCCTGTGATGGTTTTCACACCTTCCCAGACCTCCCTCATGTTGTTCTGCTGCAGCTTCTGCTCCGGCTTCTTCCTGTAGCTGTCCTTAGCCTCCCTCACGCAACGTTTCACCTCCCGCTGTGCTGCTCTCATTGCCTCCCTGTCTCCACTCCTCTGCAGCATCGCGTGGACATCGGGGGCGGTACCTCTGGATTGGCAGACCGGGGTGGTGGTTCCTCTCTTTAAGAAGGGGGACCGGATGGTGTGTTCCAACTATCGTGGGATCACACTCCTCAGCCTTCCCGGTAAGGTTTATTCAGGTGTTCTGGAGAGGAGGCTACGCCGGATTGTCGAACCTCGGATTCAGGAGGAACAGTGTGGTTTTCGTCCTGGTCGTGGAACTGTGGACCAGCTCTATACTCTCGGCAGGGTTCTTGAGGGTGCATGGGAGTTTGCCCAAACAGTCTACATGTGCTTTGTGGACTTGGAGAAGGCATTCGACCGTGTCCCTCGGGAAGTCCTGTGGGGAGTGCTCAGAGAGTATGGGGTATCGGACTGTCTTATTGTGGCGGTCCGCTCCCTGTACGATCAGTGCCAGAGCTTGGTCCACATTGCCGGCAGTAAGTCGAACACATTTCCAGTGAGGGTTGGACTCCGCCAAGGCTGTCCTTTGTCATCGATTCTGTTCATAACTTTTATGGACAGAATTTCTAGGCGCAGTCATGGCGTTGAGGGGTTCCGGTTTGGTGACCGCAGGATTAGGTCTCTGCTTTTTGCAGATTATGTGGTCCTGATGGCTTCATCTGACCGGGATCTTCATCTCTCACTGGATAGCTTCGCAGCCGAGTGTGAAGTGACCGGAATGAGAATCAGTACCTCCAAGTCCGAGTCCATGGTTCTCGCCCGGAAAAGGGTGGAGTGCCATCTCCGGGTTGGGGAGGAGACCCTGCCCCAAGTGGAGGAGTTCAAGTACCTAGGAGTCTTGTTCACGAGTGAGGGAAGAGTGGATCGTGAGATGGACAGGCGGATCGGTGCGGCGTCTTCAGTAATGCGGACCTTGTACCGATCCGTTGTGGTGAAGAAGGAGCAAAGCCGGAAGGCAAAGCTCTCAATTTACCGGTCGATCTACGTTCCTATCCTCAGCTATGGTCATGAGCTTTGGGTCATGACCGAAAGGATAAGATCACGGGTACAAGCGGCCGAAATGAGTTTCCTCCGACAGGTGGCGGGGCTCTCCCTTAGAGATAGGGTGAGAAGCTCTGCCATCCGGGAGGAACTCAAAGTAAAGCCGCTGCGCCTTCACATCGAGAGGAGCCAGATGAGGTGGTTCGGGCAACTGGTCAGGATGCCACCGGAACGCCTCCCAAGGGAGGTGTTTAGGGCACGTCCAACTGGTAGGAGGCCACGGGGAAGACCCAGGACACGTTGGGAAGACTATGTCTCCCGGCTGGCCTGGGAACGCCTCGGGACCCCCCCGGAAGAGCTAGACGAAGTGGCTGGGGAGAGGGAAGTCTGGGTTTCCCTGCTTAGGCTGTTGCCCCCGCGACCCGACCTCGGATAAGCGGAAGAAGATGGATGGATATATATATATATATATATATATATATATATATATATATATATATATATATATATATATACATATATATGTATGTATATATATATATATATATATATATATATATATATATGTATGTATATATATATATATATATGTATATATATATATATATATATATATATATATGTATGTATATATATATATATATATATATATATATATATATGTATATATATATATATATATGTATGTATATATATATATATATATATATATATATATATATGTATATATATATATATATATATGTATATATATATATATATATATATATATATATATATATATATATGTATATATATATATATATATATATGTATATATATGTATATATATATATATATATATATATGTATATATATATGTATATATATATATATATATATATATGTATATATATATATATATATATATATGTATATATATATATATATATATATATGTATATATATATGTATATATATATATGTATATATGTATATATATATGTATATATATGTATATATATATGTATATATATATATGTATATATGTATATATATATGTATATATATATGTATATATGTATATATATATGTATATGTATATATATATGTATATATATATATATATATATATATATATATATATATATATATATATATATATATGTATATATATGTATATATATGTATATATATATATATATACCGTATTTCCTTGAATTGCCACCGGGGCGCTAATTAATTTAAAACCTCTTCTCACTCCTGCGCTTACCAAAGGCATGCGGTAAAGGTAAGCATGCGCTAACTATTTTAAAACCTTTTCTCACTACGGCACTTACCAAAGGCATGCAGTAAAAATTTGAGTGCGATGTAAGCTTGGACCTTAAATACTACTGAATAGCTCTTAAAATTCTTGCCTTTATGCAATTTCAAATTACCGGTATTGAAATTAGCCTCCTCCATTTTGAAAATGATGACAGGGGACGTGTCACTCGTGACGTCACGAGTTTGACCAGGCGGTAATACTAAGCATGCGCTAATTATTATGCGAAGGCAGGCGCAGACTATATGCCCTGCGGCAATTCAAGGAAATACAGTGTGTATGTATATATATATATATATATATATATATATTACCCCGGATCTATCCGGTCCAGCCATTCAGACAAATCATATTGTTGATGAAGATGCCAACAACTGCTGTACAGATTTAGTTTACAAAAGAGAATGTGTTGGATACTTCTCTTGTTGCCTTATTAGTAATTGACTACATTAACTGTTTGGGAAGAATTTTATTAAACAAAACCAGTTTTCTTTTAAATAACACAGAAATTGATCAAAGGCGTTTATCTATTTTATGGAGGAAGGTAGTTAATTATAGAACTGGCATCTAATGTTATTAAACAAGTATAGAGTTTGAAACGAGAATTGTTTTGAATCAAGAATCGAATCATTACCCTTGACAATCGCATCGAATTAAATCGTGCAGCTGAGATAGGCTCCATCACCCCCCGCAACCCCGAACAGGACAAGCGGTACAAAATGGATGGATGGATGGTCTCCAAAGATTCCCAACACTAATAAATATTGTGCCAAACATGGTCAAGACTTATGCATTTGGGTAAACATCAGTCAAATTAGACAACCGCCCACGGCCGTTGCTAGCAATTCTCGGCCCCCTGAAAGAATATCGTTGTGGGCCCCCCTCCCCCATTTGATGTCACCTTCAATGTTGTTGTTTATCAGTATTGTTGACGGTGCCCGGTGTAATATACCAAATTTTTTTCCTTTTTTCGATTTTTATAATGGACAAAGTATTATTAGTTGTCGTATTCTCATTACATTAATTCAAAACATGTTATTACACCTCTGATTTTAAAAACATTTTTTATTAACAATTTAACAAATAGGTAGTGGGTATTTTATTGTATTTAATAATCAAGCACTAATATGCAAAAACAAAACAAAACACTTAGTGTTGTGGCTCAAGATACCATGTAACTAAAATGTGCAAGTAAAACAAAGAGCACATGGAATATGTTGTAATGAAACAAATCAAAAACGACAACAAGCCTCATGTAATCTCAAAGTTTAAATTGGCGTGTTTGTTCACTGTAAATCTCATCAGAAAGCCCAACGTCGGCCTTTTTGTCAGCAAATTTGCTGATGGGGTCTTTGAAGTTCAAGTGTCGGCTTAGCTGACTTTCAATTGTAAGTCTAGCAAGAATATTTAGCCTCTTGGCTTGTGAATCGGATAAAGTTCTTAACTATTTTCAGTTTGCAAAAACGCCCTTTCTCCATCTGCAATGTGAGGATAAGAAGTGGAAAACTGTCCCAAATAGTATTTTTAAATTTGTTATCAGTTTTTATGGTGTCTTATTTTCTATTTCTATAAAAACAAACAACAAATCTTTGAATATTTACCTTTTCTTGTATTTAGACCATTTAAATGTCCCACTATTAACACATTTGACTCGACCAGGCCTGGGCAATTATTTTGACTCGGGGGCCAAATTCAGAGATAAAAATGTTTCTGGGGGCCGGATTATTTATATTTAGGAAAACTAATACAAAACTTTACTATAAAGTCTGATTGAATGCTAACATTTTTTATGAGCGACTGCCTTAAAAACAGAATGGAATTTTATAATCTTTTTCTATGAATGATAAAACTTTGAATATTGAGAACACATGAACATCAATTGACATATTTTACAATCAAGCCAAATGCAACAAAAATGCAACAAACTCAGCGAAATATGAACATGAAGGGTAAAAAAACAAAAAAACATCTACAATCTGGTATATCACTAAGCTTTAAAACTTTCTTGTAAACATCTCCTTCCACGTCTGTCCCTGACACCCACATGGCCGCTCTGGAAACACTCAGTGGAAACAATCACCACCCACACTGCTTGGTGCCTCATCTGACCTACTGTGACGTAGATTACCATAGTAACTAGTAGTGTTGTACGGTATACGGGTATTAGTATAGTAACGCGATACTAATAAATCATATTCGGTACCATACCGCCTCTGAAAATTACCGGTTCGCCACACCCTAAGATTTTTTGTTAAAATAAAGCCAATAATGCAATTTTTTCTAGTCCCCTTTATTTAGAAAAGAATCAAAAAGTACTGACAAGTATCAAAATAATATTGGTATCAGGACAACACTAGTCATTAAAATATCACGCAAAAGTGCAGATTCCAACCACTGAAATATGTTGTATAGTTCAAGACTCATGGTAATTTGAAAACATCACTGCACATCATAATGGCAGCTACACTTTCCATCTTAAAGATCTTAAAAAAAAGATTTGGGAATTGGCCAGATTGAAAAGCTTAACGGGCCGCATGTGGCCCTCGGGCTTTAATTTGCCCAGGACTGTACTAGACCATATCATAACGTAACTGACCTTTGTCAGATGCTCGTTATTACTTAGGAACCACATTTCATGATTAATAGCCATAAACTAACATTCTTAATAAATGACAGAGGAATAAGCATACATTTGATTAGGTGGTCATTTTGTTGGAGCTGTCGCATTTCTTTTTTTTTTTTTTTTTGCGTCCATAAACGCATCACTGGCAGTGAGTGCCATGAGTGCAAGCGGCATATGACAGATGGCAATGAGTTAGTTTTAGCCTTGTTTGTCCGGCAGAAAATGACCAGTTTTGCTAGATATAAGTTTTTTTTACCAATGTTTTTGGTGTAGTTATAGCCGAGTATAAACAGATTTGCTAAATAAAGTGGGGTTATGCGACAGATGTTGCAATAACTGAACAATGTTGATGAACATTGTTGTATCTGTTAGGGCCGCTTGGTGTCACCTGTCGCTCACATAGTTGCATTGCAAAGTCCTACAGCAGTGTTTTTCAACCTTTTTTGAGCCAAGGCACATTTTTTGCGTTGGAAAAATGCGGAGGCACACCACCAGCAGAAATCACTAAAAAACGAAACTCAGTTGACAGTAAAAAGTCATCGTCATAATTGTTGGATATGACTATAAAGCATAAGCAAGCATGTATCACTATAGCCCTTGTCTCAAAGTCTGTGTACTGTCACCACCTGTCACATCACAGCCTGACTTATTTTGTATTTTTTGCGTTTTTCCTGTGTGTAGTGTTTTACTTCTTGTCTTTAGCTCCTATTTTTGGGGCATTTTCCTGCAGCAGTTTCATGTCTTCCTTTGAGCGATATTTCCTGCCTCTACTTTGTTTTAGTAATCTAGAATATTTCAGTTGTTTTTACCCTGTGATGAGGTGGCGACTTGTCCAGGGTGTACCCCGCCTTCCGCCCGATTGTAGCTGAGATAGGCGCCAGCGCCCCCCGCGACCCTAAAAGGGAATAAGCGGTAGAAAATGGATGGATGGATGGAATATTTCAGTTGTTTTTACCCTGTGATGAGGTGGCGGCTTGTCCGGGGCGTACGCCGCCTTCCGCCCGATTGTACCTGAGATAGGCTCCAGCGCACCCCGTGACCCCGAAGGGAATAACCGGTAGAAAAATGGATGGATTATCCTTCTTTGTGGGTACATTGTTGACTGTCATGTACGGATGTACTTTGTGGACGCCGTCTTTGCTCCGCAGTAAGTCTTTGCTGTCGTCCAGCATTCTGGTTTTGTTTACTTTGTAGTTCAGTTTTAGCCTTCCCTAAGCTTCAATGCCTTTTCTTAGGGGCACTCACCTTTTGTTTAATTTTTTGTTTAAGCATTAAATACCTTTTTTACCTTCACACTGCCTCCTGCTGTTTCCGACATCTACAAAGCAATTAGCTACCGACTGCCACCTACTGATATGGGAGATTATTACACGGTTATTCTAGACTGCACCGACACTCAACAACACATAATTTGCAGACTATAATTACTGGTTTGCAAAAAAACATTTTTCACCCCAAATAGGTGAAATAAGATCATCTCCCACGGCACATCAGATCGTATCTCACGGCACAGTAGTGTGCCGCGGCACAATGTTTGAAAAACACTGTCCTACAGAACATATTGTTATGAGTTTATTTTATTTAGAGTTTGGATTTGATTTTGTGCGCTCACCTTTTTTAGAAAGAATGTTTTTAATGTTTTGGGCCCCCGCTGTGTTGCTTCTACTCCTGGCCTCCTTCCCAACTCTTCTCTAATGTTCGGATTTGAGCTTTTTGGTGAATAACCTAACCCGGCTGGAGTTGGCTCACACTCACTTAGTTAACTTAATTGAGTTAAACAATTAAAGTACCAATAGTTGTCACACACACACTAGGTGTGGCAAAATTATTCTTTGCATCCAACCCATCGCCCTTGATCACCCCCTGGGAGGTGAGGGGAGCAGTGGGCAGCAGCGATGGCCGCGCCCGGGAATAATTTTTTGGGCGATGTAACTCCCATTTCCAACCCTTGATGATGAGGAACCATGGTTAAACCTATATCAAAGTTATTTTGATACTTTTCGGTATTTTTCAATATTTTTCTAAAAAAAGGGGGCCACAGAAAATGGCAGTATTGGCTTTATTTTAAACAAAAAAACTTAGGGTACATTAAACATGTTTCTTATTGCAAGTTTGTCCTTAATTAAAATAGTGAACATACAAGACAACTTGTCTTTTATTAGTAAGTAAACAAACAAAGGCTCCTAATTTAGTCTGCTGACATATGCAGTAATACTGTCTTTTTTTCATTCAATTATTTTGTAAAAATTATTAGGGACAAGTGGTATAAAATGATTTATAAATCTACTTGTTCATTTACTGTTAATATCTGTTTTCTTTCTGTTTTAACATGTTATAGCTACACTTTTGTTAAAATGTAATAATTATTTATTCTTCTAATGTTTGCTTTAAAATTAGTTTTGGAATGTTTGCGTTACACTGGTTTTGGATGATACCACAAACTTGGGTATCAATCTGATTCCAAGTCATTACAGGATCAAACATTTGTCATATTCAAAGTCCTCATGAGTCCAGAGACATATTTCATGAGTTTATAAACATATTATACATTTTTAAAAAAATGAATGAAGTAGTAATCTTAGTAGTATGGATGGACTAGATCAGGGGTCACCAACCTTTTTGAAACCAAGAGCTACTTCTTGGGTACTGACTAATGCGAAGGGCTACCAGTGAGATACAAACTTAAAAAAATTGCCAGAAATAGCCAATTTGCTCAATTTACCTTTAATAAATAAATCTATATATATCAAAAAATGGGTATTTCTGTCTGTCATTCCGTCGTACATTTTTTTTCCTTTTACGGAAGGTTTTTTGTAGAGAAAAAAATGATGAAAAAAACACTTATTTGAACGGTTTAAAAAAAGAGAAAACAGGAAAAAAATGAAAATTAAATTTTGAAACATAGTTAATCTTCAATTTCGACTCTTTAAAATTCAAAATTCAACCGAAAAAAACAAGAGAAAAACTAGCTAATTCGAATCTTTTTGAAAAAATATTTTTTTTTTGTATGGAACATCATTAGTAATTTTTTCTGATTAAGATTAATTTAAAAATGTTGATGACATGCTTTAAATCCAATCTGCACTTTGTTAGTATATATAACAAATTGGACCAAGCTATATTTCTAACAAAGACAAATCATTATTTCTTCTAGATTTTGCAGAATTTTTTTTAAAAACAAATTCAAAATAATTTGAAATAAGATTTAAATTTGATTCTACAGATGTTCTACATTTGCCAGAATATTTATTTGAATTTTAATCATAATAAGGTTGAAGAAAAATTTCACAAATATTCTTCGTTGAAAAAACAGAAGCTAAAATGAAGAATTAAATTAAAATTTACTTATTATTCTTTACAATAAAAATAAATAAATACTTGAACATTGATTTAAATTGTCAGGAAAGAAGAGGAAGGAATTTAAAAGGTAAAAAGGTATATGTGTTTAAAAATCATTTTTAGGTTGTATTTTTTCTCTAAAATTGTCTTTCGGAAAGTTATAAAAAGTAAAGTAAAAAAATTAATGAATTTATTTAAACAAGTGAAGATCAAGTCTTTAAAATATTTTCTTGGATTTTCAAATTTTATTTGAGTTTTGTCTCTTAGAATAAAAATGTAAGGCAAAGCGAGACCAGCTTGCTAATAAATAAATACAATTTAAAAAATAGAGGCACCTCACTGGTAAGTGCTGTTATTTGAGCTATTTTTAGAACAGGCCGCAGCGGGCGACTCCTCTGGTCCTTACGGGCGACCTGGTGCCCCGTGGGCACCGCGTTGGTGACCCCTGGTCTAGATACTCTCCTGTACTTGGTATCATTACAGTGGATGCTAGGTGTAGATCCACCAATGGCGTTTGTTTACATTGTGACGACGTTGAGCTACGGTGTGTAGTGAAGCATGTTTAGCTATTCCTCGTCCTGCAGGGATGATACTTGTAAGAAACATACTTTATTTGTCGCCATGGAGGCGAGGATTAGTGATTTAGAAGTAGATAAAACAATGCTGACGGCAGCTGGACTATAGACGCTCGCTCGCTGGCCATGTCTTAAAGCACCTCTTGCGATGGGTGTTTCAGTGTTATAACTTCACCTTTATTAGTAAGTTTTTAAGCCAAATAATGTATGTTCTCCCTTTTCTGTCTACACAGTTTGCTTGTAAGTACTCCATGATTGTGCACTACCGAGCATGCCGTTCGGCAATGGCACGAAGTGACGACGATGGGGGTGCGGTGCGGTGGGGATTGGTACTTTTAAGAGGCGGTATAGTACCGAACATTATTCATTAGTATTGCGATACCAAACTAATACCGGTATACCGTACAACCAGGGGCGTCGCCAGACATATTTAACTGGGACACGTGCCCCACTGTTGGTCTGCAGTGCCCCAGTAAACATTTCACCAATAAAAAAAAACGCTTCAGAGTTTTAAGTCTACATAACATAGACAACAGCGCACATACTACTTAATATGGTAATTGATTGCTACTGTATTCACTCCACGAAATGAGCGCATGGCTAATTAATATGGTAATTTATTCACGTCTGGATCGAGACTTGGTTGAGAGAGAGACAGAGAGAGAGAGAGAGAGAGAGAGAGAGAGAGAGGATGAGAATCACTGCGTGAGGTAGATAACCTTAGCCAACAACAATTTGTTAATTACATTATTTTGATTTTGATTTGACTCAAACTGTAACTCCTAGATGGATTTAAGAAAGTTATTTGCCCGCAGCAGAGAAGAAGCAGCAGGAATGAGAGATGTAAGTGAAGTCCTAGCTAGCTAGGCAACATCATTGTCTTAAGTTGATGCTAAGTTAGCTAACTTTATTCCTTGTATCAAGACAAACATATTCATTTGCTGTACGAGCTGTCGGGGGAATTTCCAATGAACATGAAACATAATGTTGGTTATTGTCTGCTGGTTCTGCATCAATGATGATTTGGAGTAAGCATGTGTGAGTTGAGTGCTTCTCAAATGGTTTATCTTCAGGAAGAAAAACATGTTTTCATATCATCAAGTCGTGAGCCAAATTTTTAAATCATTCAAGTTTATTTCACAGAAAAATAGCACAGTAGACTTGTTTTGTTAATCGGTGTGACTTTGACTAAAATAATCTTGTTTTGTCACCAGAAAAATAGCTACAGCTAAAGCATCTGGTTTTGTTTCCAGAAAAAATAGTAACATTTCTGTATTTGTTTTCAGAAAGATGGCTGAAAATATCGGGTTTTGTTGCCCCATTTAGATTTTTTAAAAATATATTTCCATGTCTGTCCTGAGTCCTCCTCCAACTTGTTAGTCGGTTTGCCTTTTGCTAAAATACTCACTAATAGTCACTAGAAAAATTACTAAAAATATCTGGTTTTGTTGCCACAATTTGATTTTTTTCTTCCTAAACTTTTTTTTTTTCATGCACACATCTGACTGCGACTCACTGAATATGACACACAATCCACTTTTATGTCACGACCCAGCAGTTGGGAACCACTGGTCAATTGTATAACAGTTACTGTAATATTTCAAGAGTGATTGACCACTTTGCAAAAATGAAAACGAGACGTTACAGTTTACTTCTCAGAAAATTATTCCCTGAACAGACACACAACAGTTGTTCATTTATTCTACTACTGTGGCTTTATTGTTTTGTGTATATTTTGTAGTTTTGTGTATCTGAAATAGGATTAGCCACATTGCCATGAATGGAAATTAAATAATATAAAAGAACCCAGAGATGTAGAGGTGCTTTTTTTTTTTTTTTACTTTTGTAGGTGTTAAATTTGCAGATGATTACTGCAATATATATTTCAAAAAGATTCATTGCTCTTCCTTTCTGCTTTTACCAGTAGCAGTTTAGAAGTCTGGAGTAAAAAAGTGCACATGTAGGTCAAATGCATTAGTTAATTTCAGGTGGTTAATCAACGATCCATACAACATAATCTGATATGATTTCATAGTTTAAAGCAATATTTATGTATTTCTTGTAATAAATAAGTGCTAAAAATGTTTTTGCTTGCGCGCTTTGCATGCTCACATGAATTATTTGTGCCCCAGGTGTGCCCCAGTACAGTATTAGGTCTAGTGACGCCCCTGCGTACAACCCAACAGGATATGAATGTAAAAATATACTGTACTACTCCTCCATATGTCATCAGCCTGATTTTTATTTCTATTTACCCTGCACTGTGAAATGAGGTGGAAACACAAACAATGCTAGGAATCATAGATGCCAGGAATTTAAAGTCCTTGAACTATTGGTGGAAAAAGTCCTGAGGCTCAAATGGGTATCATATCAGGACAGCCCTAGTTTTAATGTTGTGTCTTTTTCTTGGGACCAAGAAGAGAAACAATAATTCACGTGAGAAAAACAGTAACACTGTTGTTTTTTTACTGGAAAATTCTGGCAACTGCGCTGCTAGTTTTTTGTTTTTTTTCTTGGCTTCAGTAGACTGCTTCAAACATAGCCAAACTAATTTAATGTATTTATTGAAGTGTATGACTGATGGCTTTGTTTTGATTCCGATTAATTCAAATTAATATATATTAGTTCACGGTGGGAGAGGGGTTGGTGGGTCTGCCTCACAATACGAAGGTCCTGCAGTCCTGGGTTCTATCCCGGGCTCGGGATCTTTCTGTGTGGAGTTTGCATGTTCTCCCCGTGACTGCGTGGGTTCCCTCCGGGTACTCCGGCTTCCTCCCACTTCCAAAGAAATGCACCTGGGGATAGGTTGATTGGCAACACTAAATTGGCCCTAGTGTGTGAATGTGAGTGTGAATGTTGTCTGTCTATATGTGTTGGCCCTGCGATGAGGTGGTGACTTGTCCAGGGTGTACCCCGCCATCCGCCCGATTGTAGCTGAGATAGGCGCCAGCGCCCCCCGCCACCCCAAAAGGGAATAAGTGGTAGAAATGGATGGATGGGTGGATATATTAGTTCATTGTCCGGGCTTCACGGTGGAAGATGGGTTAGTGTGTCTGCCTCACAATACGAAGGTCCTGAATAGTCCTTGGTTCAATCCCGGGCTCGGGATCTTTCTGCGTGGAATTTGTATGTTATGCCTGTAAATGCATGGGGTCCCTCCTGGTTCTTTGGCTTCTTCCCACTTCCAAAGATTTGCACCTGGGGATAGGTTGATTGGCAACAATAAATTGGCCCTAGCGTGTGAATGTTGTCCGTCTATCTGTGTTGGCCCTGCGATTAGGTGGCGACTTGTCCAGGGTGTACACCGCTTTCCGCCCGATTGTAGCTGAGATAGGCGCCAGCACCCCCCGCCACCCCAAAAGTTAATAAGCGGTAGAAAAATGGATGGATGGATGGTTTTTAACCAAAGCACCACCGCTACATCTTTTGTCAACCATAAAGAAGTATTTTGATTAGAAGACCTAAAAAGTGTTATGATCCGATGGTCGGATCATCACATATTGTAGCTTTGTTCCATTTTTCACATTCTGTGGTTTGACTTCCTTATTTACTGCTTACTCTGTCACCATGGTTGCTTATTTGTTCCACCTGCTCAATTGTTTTCGACGCACACCTGTTTTGCTAATCACCTGCCTTATTTAAGCCTGCCCCTTTTGTTATTTCGTTCTCGGATCCTAATTTGCTTTCACGCAACAGATGACGACTTGCTTTCCATATTAATACTCGCTAGCTCTCGCGCTGCGTTTCGTTTTTCCCTAGCTTACATGCTAGTAGTTTTTGTTTCCCTTTTTGTGCCTTTGTGCCAAGTTTAGTGTTTGTTTGTTTCCCTAGCTCCCATGCTAGCTCCTTTTGTTTGCCTATTCTGCTTAGCACCAGTGTTTTGTTCTAACCTGTTTTATTGGTTCAATAAATATTTATCTCTTACCTTACGCTGTGTTCTTGTCCGACGCATCCCGCTATGCCACGCAAGTCTCACAAAATGAGCCCTTTACGGCCGACACAGCACGCCCCCTTTTTCCCACTGGTTGTAGGATTGGCTGTCTGTATTGATGTGTGTGTTTTCACCGGGCAGGTCCTTTTCACCGCATTATCGATTGCTCTTATTGAGAGTGGATCCTCCAGAAAACATTGCAGCCTGTTCAAGCTGACGTGATATTTTATCAAAGTGCATCTGATATTTCTGGACGGGGTAAGGCTTCTTTAGTTTCCCCCTTGGGTTTGTTTACAAACAAACTGTGCTGAAAACAATATGTTCCCTCGCTCATTCGTTGTGACAAAGACAAAAACATAACCCCGGGGAATTGCATTTGCCATCATGTTTCTGTGAGGAAGTCGTTGGATTCAAGTTGGTATTTAACGTGGAACGCTGCAAGTCAAGGTGGCTGTGAGTCAGCAGATACCGTATGTTCAATGCGAGTCGGCCTGCCGTCATCAGTCTCCCACTGATCACCATTGAGAGTATTAGAAGTAAATCCTTCAATGATCATTGCTGTTTTTCACCATAAGAATGTATTACAGAATTGTGTCCCAAGGAGAGAGTTAGGCACTTTAGCATTTCTCAAAAATGACTCATTTCGGGGAGATAAAGATTTCTTTTATTCCATTTCCTGTGGAAAATCCCCAATATTGGGCATGACTAAGTGTGTGTGTTGTGTGTGTTGTGTGTGTGTGTGTGTGTGTGTGTGTGTGTGTGTGTGTGTGTGTGTGTGTGTGTGCAAAGGCAGTAGGCCACTCGTGTTCATCCTTTGCTTTTTTGAGCTCCTGCTGCTGAGGGTCTTTGCTGTGAATTGTCCTCCGCTTCCAAAACAATCCCCCTCGCCCTTGTCAGCGTGGAGACAGAAATGTTATGTGGCTTTTTTTTTTTTTTACATTACCACCTCAAATACACTTCTGTTTTTTCCCCAAATGGCATTTGTGGTGGTTCTCAGAATGCTTTGAAGTACATGCTAACATAGGCATACAGTGTACCTGCAAAGTAATCACAGAGATTCACTTTTTTCAAAATTTGTAATGTTGCAGCCTTATTTCAAAACGGAATAAATCCATTGATGTTGAAGAGGTTCATTTAGCCTACTGACGTGTATTTATAAATGGTTGATTTATATAGGCTAGTAAGGTAAAGTTTTGTACCTGTCAAGTTTAAGTCTAAAACATATAGATAGGAGAGACAGGTTGACAATTCAGCATATGAAATAAAGAACACCAGAAAGAATGTGAAAAGGAAACATCTGGAACGCTCACCCGAGCAAAGAGAATGAAAGCAACGCAGGAAAATCTAAAATCAGCCATTTCAGATCACTGCAAGAGGGAAAACCATCTAATGAACTGGGAGGCAGCCAAGGTCATTAGAATGGAAAGCAACAGATTCCATCGGTGGATCAAAGAGGCAGTTGAAATCAGGAAGCGGGCCCCAAAAACTGTCAACAGGGACGATAGAGCATATCAACTGTCCCACACCTGGGACACAGTCCAGCAGGGCCACCCCCAACCGTTTGGTAGACATCCAGACGACAGGGGACACCCCGCCCTACCCCCGGCGCACACCAGGGGACACCACCATCCCACCACTTCAGGTGGGATGGAACAGTCTATATAACACGTCACAGACAACGTCACGCTAACATCACGTGACACCTCTGATGAAGGCTGCAGAAACAAGGTAGCCCAAACTTGTCAGGTACAAAACTTTACCTTACTAGCCTATATAAATCAACCATTTATATATATAAATCCATTGATGCCCACATAATTCTACGGACAATACCCAGTAATGGCAATGTCCCATCTACATACTGTGAGAATTCACAGCCTTTGCTCAAAACTTTGTTGATGCACCTTTTGGCGGAAATTACAGCCTTAAGTCTTTTTGAATACGATGCAAGCTTAGCACAACTATCTTTGGGCAGTTTTGCTCATTCCTCTTTGCAGAGCCTTTCTAGCTCCATCAGATTGGATAGGAAGTGTTTATTTTTTATCCAGGATGTCTCTGTACAATGCTGCATTTATCTTAGTCTAGTCAGAGTAGTGACCGAGAAGCTGGTGGTCACACTGTCAGAGCTATATGATTTCTCTGTGGAGAGAGAAGAACCTTCCAAAAGTACAACCATATCTGCAGCAATCCACCGATAAGGCTTCTATGGTATGTTGGCCAGACGGAAGCCATTTCTTAGTAAAACGTTTGCCAACATGCACCTGAAGGACTCTTTCTCTGACCATGAGAAACAAAATTCTCTCGTCTGATGAGACCAGAATTAAACTCTTTGGCGTGAATGCCAGGCATCATGTTTGGAGGAAACCAGGTCCTGCTTATCGCCTGGCCAGTAACAGCTTCTTAGTATAGAGGTAAATAAGAATGCAGCAATGTACAGAGACATCCCGGATGAAAACTAATACCTCTCAGCCAACCTGATGTAGCTTGAGAAGTGCTACAAAGAGAAATGGGCAACAGTGCTAAAATATAGGTGTGCCAAGCTTGTGGCATTGTAGTCAAAAAGACTTGAGGCTGTAATCAACAAGTATTGAGCAAACACTGTAAACACTTATGTACATGTGTTTGATTTTTTTTATAACTTTTTCAAATGTTTGAAAATAAACTTTTCACATTGTCATTGGATATTGTCTGTTGAATTGATCATTACATTTTGGAATAAGGCTATAACATAACAATCATTTGATCAAAAGGCTATATCAAAGGTTATAACATAACAATCATTGATTGCAGCCTTGAGACTATTTCTTGAGAAGAGCTGGTAACATGACATGAACCAGCATATTTGCTTTATTATCCTCAAAAAAAGCATTGGACAGGGTCCCTCGAGAGAAAATGTGGAAGGTGATTGAGGAATCTAGGACATACTTCCCAACCTTGAGACCTTCGATTTCGGGGGGTGTGGGGGCGTGGTTGCGGGCGTGGTTAAGAGTCAAGTTTTTCATATATATATATACATAATAAAATATATATATAGCTAGAATTCACTCAAAGTCAAGTATTTCTTATAATACACACACATATATATATATATATATTATAAGAAATACTTGAAATACTAGAATTCACTGAAAGTCAAGTATTTCTTATAATACACACATATATATATATATATGTATTATAAGAAATACTTGACTTTCAGTGAATTCTAGCTATATATATATATTTTATTATGTATATATACAGTATATATATATATATATATGTATGTATGTATGATTGTATATATGTACGTATATGTTTATAAATATATATATACATACTTGAATTTCAGTGTTCATTTATTTACACATACCGTATTTCCTTGAATTGCCGCAGGGCATATAGTATGCGCCTGCCTTGAATTACTGACAGGTCAAACTCGCTTCGCAAAATAATTAGCGCATGCTTAGTATTACCGCCTGGTCAAACTCGTGACATCACGAGTGACACTTCCCCTGTCATCATTTTCAAGATGGAGGAGGCTGATTTCAATACCGGTAATTTGAAATCGCATAAAGGGAAGAAGATTAAGAGCTATTCAGTAGGATTTAAGGTCCAAGCTTACATCACACTCAAATTTTTACTGCAGGCCTTTGGTAAGAGCCGGAGTGAGAAGAGGTTTTAAAATAATTAGCGCTTGCTTACTTTTACCGCATGCCTTTGGTAAGCGCAGGAGTGAGAAGAGGTTTTAAATTAATTAGTGCCCCGGCGGCAATTCAAGGAAATACGGTACACACACACATAACACTCATCTACTCATTGTCGAGTTAAGGGTTGAATTGTCCATCCTTGTTCCATTCTCTGTTACTATTTTTCCAACCATATGCATGTACAGTAGATGGCAGTATTGTCCTGTTTAAGAGTGTCACAACATTGCTGTTTACGGCAGACGAACTGCTTTACGAAAGACGAAACGGTACTGCAGTTGTTTTGTGCTGGGAGGACGTTAATGAAACTGCCTAACAATAAACCCACATAAGAAACCAAAAACTCGACCTCAATCATTATACAGTTAAAACGTCATTGGGCAGGCACGCTGTTTATATTGTGGGAAAGCGGACGTGAAAACAGGCTGTCCTCACTCAGGTCCGCATGGAGCTGAAGGGGGCGTGGCCTCCAGCTCCACCTGAATTTCGGGAGATTTTCGGTAGAAAATTTGTCCGGGAGGCTTTCAGGAGAGGCGCTGAATTTCGGGAGTCTCCCAGAAAAAACGGGAGGGTTGGCAAGTATGATCTAGGATCAGTAAAGCATTGCTCAATGCTATTAAGAGCACTTTCACCAACCAAAGTAGCACTGTCTTGGGGGCCACAAGGTACTTTACCATCCATACTGGTGTCTGATGAGGGTAGTGTCTTCTCAGCCCTTCTGTTCATCCTTTACCTGAAACAAGTCATGCTCAAAGACAGGGAAGACTATAAAGCCGAGCAATTTGGATATGCAGATGTTATAGCACGGGAAAGTGTCTCATAAAACTCTGAGCCATCATGGACCAGTGGGACAGGGAACTTACTGCAGCTGGCCTCAAATTAAGCTTCAGTAAGACGAAATACATGAAAGTGGGTATGCAGCCTGAAGAAGGTGACCTTCCAATGAACGGTCAAGTACTCAACCATACAAAAACATTCACTTACAAGTAAGGCAGCAAACTGTCCTCAAACTATTTAATGGAAGTGGAAATAAATACGATGAGGTGGCGGCTTTTCCAGGGTGTACCCTGCCTTCCGCCTGAATGCAGTTGGCGCCAGCACTCCCCGCGACCCTAAAAGGGACAAGTGGTAGGCAATGGATGGGTGGAAATAAATAATAGAATTATTATTTTGCAAAGAACCTAGATGCTTTGTACCCCCTCCTGAAAGAAAAATGCTAAAGATTTTAATGTGTAGGTGAAACTTAAACATTCAGAATATCATGCAATAGTTCATTCATGTCAGCAATTCAACTTAAAATGCGCAGCTAATTTGTGATACAAACTTATTACATGCAAAATTAGACATTTCAAGCATCTGTTTCTTAAAATTTGATGATCATGACTTACAGTTTAAAAAAACAACTATGTTCTAGGTCAGGGGTCTCAAACACGCGACCCGCGGGTTTCTTGTTGAAAACGTTGTGGAATGATGACGCGTACGCGTGACGTCACGGACTGTAAGGAAATATTAGCGCTGCACTACCTGCGGCTAAAAGTCGTCTGCTTTAATTGCATAATTACACAGTATTTTGGACATCTGTGTTGCTGAATCTTTTGCAATTTGTTCATTTAATAATGGAGACTATAAAGAACAATGCTGTTGGTGGAAAGCGGTGGATTGCAGCTGTCTTTAGCACCGATTCACAGCCGGTGTTTCTTTGTTTGTTGTGAAGCAGAGCGGTCAAGCGAACATGTTTTCTCTACGTCAACCAGCATGTTTTTGGATGGGGAAATTGTGATATATATCTTACCAGAGACAACAGTAGATTATTCATCGTCCTGCAGCAGCTGTCAAAAAAGGCAGCTGTGAGCTTGGCTCCTCAGCTACTCTCTGAGACTGCGTGTTCACCGCAGCCATCCGACCTCGAGGTATGTTTTTACAATATTTAAAATCTCACTAAACACTATTAAAACAATAAGCAGATAAGGGATCTTCCAGAATTATCCTAGTAAATGTGTCTACATCTGAAACGCTCACACTGCCGCCGCCCGGAGCCGTGGATTTTTTTTTCTAGTCCTTCACTATCAATATCCTAATTCACGGATATTTCATCCTTGCTCAAATTAATGGGGAAATTGTGGCTTTCTCGGTCCGAATTGCTCTTACTGCTGGTGGCTCCCATTATAAACTGAGGAGCCCTGCAACTCGTGACGTCACGCGCACATACTTCCGGTAAAGGCAGGGCTTTTCTATTAGCGACCAAAAGTAGCAAACTTTATCGTCGATGCTCTCTACTAAATCCTTTCAGCAAAAATATGGCAATATCGCAAAATGGTCAAGTATGACACATAGAATGGACCTGCTATTCCCGTTTAAATAAGAAAATCTCATTTCAGTAGGCCTTTAAGCAGCGAGCTGTGTACATGGCACTCATCTCTGGGAGTATAGTCCTTGTAATTTTCCCTGCCGTTTTAACCACTCGCTAGTTGTTACACTTGTCCTGCTGTTCTGCGCCAATGTAGACTGTAGTGGAGGAGAACAGGGCGGACGTTCCCTCCAGGGTCGATTTTTTTCGTCGGGTTAACACACTTCACTTTACCCGTCAATGGGTCTGCTAAGCTCCACTTTCACGTCACCATGACGAGATCACCGATTTGTGACAATCTGGTTGATTTATTATTAGTTTTGCAGGACACAACCGGACCTAGTCACCCTTTTACTGTGCAATGCAAGCGCTACCGCTCTCTCTCTTTGCCCGCCCACTCTCTCACTGACATCACTTTTGACTGATTGATTGAAATGTTTGTCAGTAGATTGCACAGTACAAGTATACATTTAATTATTTACAATCCGGGGAGGTGGAGGGGGGAGGGTGTTAGTCTAGGGTTGAAGTTGCCTGGAGGTGTTCTTTTAGTGCGGTTTTGAAGGAGGATAGAGGTGCACTTTCTTTTACACCTGTTGGGAGTGCATTCCATATTGATGTGGCATAGAAACAGAATTAGTTAAGACCTTTGTTGGATCGGAATCAGCCGACACGTTGCCTTTTCTCTTAAACACAAATACATAGGTGCTGATCCCGTGGGTGCTGCGGGCCCGAGCACCCATGTGGGATTGATGGCAATTTACAATCTTTAAAATATTTTTTGAAAAATCAATCTTGTTAATTGGAGTTTGGTCCATTTTACAGAAAAAAGTCACAAATCTTATAGTCTATAATTGAGAAAGTATTTGTGCGCGATAGAGAACTAATGACCCATTCATCTTGACTTTGCTTATATTGCACACGAGCGAATGAAATGCATACTTACTCAACAGCCATACATGTCACACTAAGGGTGGCAGTATGAACGATTTTAATAGCTTGAAACTTTTATTAGATTGCACAGTACAGTACATATTCCGTACAATTGACCACTAAATGGTAACACTCGTATAAGATTTTCAACTTGTTTAAGTCGAGGTCCAAGCAAATCAATTCATGGTAATGCCCACACTGTCATAAATATGTTCCAATTAGTGAAACCACACTAAACACTGTCATAAACATGTATCATATAGTGAAACCACACTAAACAACAACAAACACATTTTGGAAGAATATTTGCACCGCAACACAAAATAAACACTACAGAACAAATTCCCTGCAGCACCAACTTTTCTGGGACAATTACAATGTAAACAAACACTATTGGTGGATCGGCATTAGGAGTGTGGGAAAAAATCTATTCGAATACGATTCGAATCAAATACGTTCTGCGATTCAGAATCGATTCTCATTTTAAAAAAAATCGACTTTCTTTTTTTTGTATTTTCTTTTTTTTTAATCAATCCAACAAACTACTACACAGCAATACCATAACAATGCAATCCATTTCCAAAACCAAACCTGACCCAGCAACACTCAGAACTGCAATAAACAGAGCAATTGAGAGAAGACACAAACACGACACAGAACAAACCAAATGTAGTGAAAGAAAAATGAATATTATCAACAACAGTATTAATATCAGTTATAATTTCAGCATAGCAGTGATTAAAAATCCCTTATTTATATTATCATTAGACATTTATAACATTTTTAAAAAAAGAACAATAGTGTCACCGTGGCTTACACTTGCATCGCATCTCATAAGCTTGACAACACACTGTGTCCAATGTTTTCACAAAGATAAAATAAGTCATATTTTTGGTTCGTTTAATAGTTAAAACAAATTTACATTATTGCAATCAGTTAATAAAACATAATCCTTTATAATTATAAAAGCTTTTTAAAAAAAATCTACTACTCTGCTAGCATGTCAGCAGACTGGGGTAGATCCTGCTGAAATCCTATGTATTGAATGAATACAGAATCGTTTTGAATCGAAAAATATCGTTTTTGAATCGAGAATCGCGCTGAATGGAAAACATGGATATATTATCGAATCGGGACCCCAAGAATCAATATTGAATCGAATCGTGGTACACCCAAAGATTTGCAGCACCTAACATCCACTGTAATGACACCAAGTACAATAGCATATCTAGTCGATACTACCATGATTACATTGATATTTTTTAACTTTACAAAATCATCTTTTGTTTATTTTAAATGTATATTATGCTTATAAACTCAGGAAATATGTCCCTGGACACATGAGGATTTTGAATATGACCAATGTATGATCCTGTGACTACTTGGTATCAGATTGATACCCAAATTTGTGGTATCATCCAAAACTAATGTAAAGTAACAAACAGAAGAAAAAGTGATTATTGCATTTTAACAGAAGTGTAGATAAAACATGTTAAAACAGAAAGTAATCAGATATCAACAGTAAAAGAACAAGTAGAATCATAATCCATTTTTACAGTTTGTCCCTCATAAGGTTGACAAAATAATAGAATGATAAATGACACAATATGTAAACTGCATAGGTTGGCAGAGTAATTAAGAGCCTTTGTTTGTTTACTTGCTACTCAAAGACAAGTTGTCTAGTATGTTCTATTTTATTTAATGACTAAATTACATTAATAAAAATGTTTAATGTACCCTAAGATTTTTTTGTTAAAAAAAGCTAATGATGATTTTTTGTGGTCCCCTTTATTTAGTAAAAGTACCAAAATACTTTTGGTACCGGTACCAAAATATTGGTATCTGGACAACACTAGAATCAATTTATCATAGTAATTGTTTTGTTTATTTGTGTGTATAAGGAGTACATGAGCAGATTCAACAATAACTATAACCATGATGGTTTTGGTCACAATAACCATGATGTAAAATGTTCATATTGATTGACTGATTGATTGGCGCACTAGCTTTCTTCACCTTGGAAATGAACGCTATCAAAAGTCCGAGACTTTATGGAATTGTGGTTATCAATCAGGGTGTCATATTTACAGTTGGCACCATTACTGGTAATCGCTACATCCCTACTACAAATGCTTGTTTAAGGCGGGGCCACTGGAGTTCTATTTGTATGTCCTCCTATTAATAATTCAATGTTTGGAGACACAAGTTTATGATGGATGCTCCTGCCTAAACTTCAAGTTTGCCCTTGCTGTTTGGCTGTAAAACCGTGCAGATGTGATTATTCTTTTGAATTGACACACAGAGTTTATTCCAGTGGACTATTTGAGTAAGTGATAACTGTTGGAGAAGAAAGAGTCTCAGGATGGGGGTGTGTAGGGGTCGACTTCATGCTGAATTAGATTCTCTCTCAGGGTTACCGTGCATCTCTCCCCCTTGTTTGCCCTCAAACTGAGCAGTATCTGATTTGTATCCACAGGAAATGTTATAAAATACTAACAAGCTTACTGTATGTTTATTTATTAACAAACAAAGAGACGTGCCCTGCCCTTCTGCAATGTTTCATTTGAGGAGGCCAGCCTCAATAGCTGCTGACAGCGGAGGCACACAGCATATGCACTGATGTTTTTAATTCCCTTGCATCCATCTCAGTGCTCATCCGCCTGGACCGCCTTGCTAATAAGTCAAACAAATGGGATTTGGAGAACGGCCCCAAGGTGCTGCTCTAAATGTTTACACCCCAGTTAGTGCAATATCCGCCCCTCAGGAGCCTCTGCCGCTAATGACCAAAATAAAGACTTCCTTTTCTGGTTATAATCGTCAGTTTGGGGAGGAGGAAGAGGAGGTGGCCTGATGCCCAGTCAGGATGTTGGCTGCTTGGAGGGGTTTGTCTTGCACTCCTACGTAAAACAAAAACTAAACAGGAAGTAATGTGAGCTCACTTTCAATATAAAACTGACACATTTTTCAAACGGACGTACAGTACTTTATTCATGTGTGACACAGTATAAAGAGATTTTAAGCTATCGATTCTGATACCAATTATTCATGACCAATACCAATACTGATACCGATCCCTAACTGTAAAATTTGCTATTGAATGTTTAGCAATATCAACACAATATTTTAACTAGTCCCTTTTTCTGTTTTATGACATACAAGCGTTTGATCAAAACAAAATTAATGGTACACAATAACTAAAAGAAGAAGTAAAAACTGTCATCGTTTAAACCCCTTTCGTTTTTGCCCTTGAAGTCCTTCTGTATCCAGGGAATTATTCTTTGAATTTGTAAACATGAACAAAACCAACAGCAAAAAGATTGTTGATTCAATAAAACTATAGAGTAAGTGAAAAAACCTTAGTGGGATAGGCTCCAGCACCCCCCGC
This sequence comes from Nerophis ophidion, assembly GCF_033978795.1. Classification (NCBI taxonomy): domain Eukaryota; kingdom Metazoa; phylum Chordata; class Actinopteri; order Syngnathiformes; family Syngnathidae; genus Nerophis; species Nerophis ophidion. Next base: position 19,802,105 of record NC_084626.1, read on the forward strand.
GATCCTGTAAGGGACAAGCGGCAGAAAATGGATGGGATGATTGAAAACCTTGGTGTTGACGAGTAATTTATGGACGGATCCGCCCTCTTAATTTAGCGGTTAGCTAATGCCTACTCCTGGCTTGCTCTGTGTGTAACATGTTTTTTTTATCTCATCCTCCAGTGAAATTGTACAAGATAATGTTACTTAAGTTACTGAGAATTATGGTTTAGTTTCTGTAATGGAGGTGATTATTATTAATTCAGGGGAGTGGCTGTATACATAATTATTTGTTAGCTTGTCAGCCAGGCGACTTAAGTAAATAGTGTCAGCCAGAAAGGATCAACATTTGTGATCAGCATTCATTGGCAATGGCAATCACATACACACTAGTGCCGCTTAAATGCTAACATGAATACAAGACAAAGTAAAACAGAAGAACATATTTACACAAATATTGTAGCTGAGATAGGCGCCAGCGCCCCCCGCGACCCCGAAAGGGAATAAGTGGTAGAAAATGGGATGGGATGGGATGTTCAAACAATAATACAGTATGGCTCTTTGGAAGTCAGAACAACAGTTGTTTGTAAAGGAAGGTATATTGCATGTTTGTTTAAAGCTTTTTTGGTACCTGTATAAATACATTTTGAGTACTTCAACAATACCGCAGTTATGATCATAACCAGTGATGAGCAAGCTACTTTGAAAATGTGGTAAGCTAAGCTAAAAGTTACACTCAATTAAATGTAGCTAAGCTACAGGGAAGCTATCCCTAGAGAATTGTAGTAAGCTACACTACAAGCTTTACGTAAAAAGTGACTTGCTACATCAAAATGTGTGTGTGTGTATGTATGTATGTATGTATATATA
>NC_084626.1:19807953-19870453 GCF_033978795.1 Nerophis ophidion
TAGCTCGGTTGATAGAGTGGTTGTGCCAGCAACTTGAGGGTTCCAGGTTTGATCCCAGCTTCTGCCATCCTAGTCACTGCCGTTGTGTCCTTGGGCAAGACACTTTACCCACCTGCTTATTGTAAATAATGTAAATAATTCAATGTATATAATCTGATGATTAACTTGTGTGATGACTGTATTATGCTGAGAGTGTATATTTGTACCATGAATTGATTAACGTGGACCCCGACTTAAACACGTTGAAAAACTTATTCGGGTGTTACCATTTAGTGGTCAATTGTACGGAATATGAACTGTACTGTGCAATCTATTAATAAAAGTTTCAATCAATAAATGCTCCCAGTGCCACCCACACTGGTTTAAATATAACTTAGATATTGGGTTTCACTATGTAAAGCGCTTTGAGTCACTAGAAAAAAAGCGCAATATAAATATAATTCACTTCACTTCACTCCAAAGAGCCCCTTTTATATTTTCAAATCTTGACAGATCAACCCAGTATGATTGCTTACAACACGGGTGAATAGCTTGGTTGGTAGAGTGGCCGTGCCAGCAACTTGAGGGTTCCAGGTTCGATCCCAGCTTCTGCCATCCTAGTCTCTGCTGTTGTGTCCTTGGGCAAGACACTTTACCCACCTGCTCACAGTGCCACCCACACTGGTTTAAATGTAATTTAGATATTGGGTTTCACTATGTAAAGTGCTTTGAGTCACTAGAGAAAAAGCGCTTTAGAAATATAATTCACTTCGCTACAACACTAAGGCTGCACTCCCAGGTGAGAAAGTATAGGGCCAATATATTTATATCAGTGACAGAGCAGTAAGGGGCTTGCTATGTTTTATCTAAAGCACCCTGTCATTCATTAATTGGCATTTACGCTTCTTAGGGCAAAGCAGTTTGCTGGGCCATATACGAACAGCGCAAGATCTACAAACCCCGTTTCCATATGAGTTGGGAAATTGCGTTGTTTGTAAATATAAACGGAATACAATGATTTTCAAATCATTTTCAACCCATATTCAGTTGAATATGCTACAAAGACAACATATTTGATGTTCAAACTGATAAACTTTATTTTTTTTTTTTGCAAATAATCGTTAACTTTAGAATTTGATGCCAGCAACATGTGACAAAGAAGTTGGGAAAGGTGGCAATAAATACTGATAAAGTTGAGAAATGCTCATCAAACACTTATTTGGAACATCCCACAGGTGTGCAGGCTAATTGGGAACAGGTGGGTGCCATGATAGGGTATAAAAACAGCTATCCAAAAAATGCTCAGTCTTTCACAAGAAAGGATGGGGAGAGGTACACCCCTTTGTCCACAGCTGCGTGAGCAAATAGTCAAACAGTTTAAGAACAACGTTTCTCAAAGTGCAATTGCAAGACATTTAGGGATTTCAACATCTACGGTCCATAATATCAACAAAAGGTTCAGAGAATCTGGAGAAATCACCCCATGTAAGCGGCATGGCCGGAAACCAACATGGAAAGACCGTGACCTTCGATCCCTCGGACGGCACTGTATTAAAAACCGACATCAATCTCTAAAGGATATCACTACATGGGCTCAGGAACACTTCCGAAAACCACTGTCACTAAATACAGTTGGTCGCTACATCTGTAAGTGCAAGTTAAAGTTCTACTATGCAAAGCGAAAGCCATTTATCAACAACATCCAGAAACGCCACTGGCTTCTCTGGGCCCGAGATCATCTAAGATGGACTGATGCAACGTGTTCTGTGGTCTGACGAGTCCACATTTCAAATTGTTTTTGGAAATATTCAACATCGCGTCATCCGGACCAAAAGGGGAGCGAACTATCCAGACTGTTATCGACGCAAAGTTCAAAAGCCAGCATCTGTGATGGTATGGGGGTGCATTAGTGCCCAAGGCATGGGTAACTTACACATCTGTGAAGGCACCATTAATGCTGAAAGGTTTTAGAACAACATATGCCGCCATTTAAGCGCTGTCTTTTTCATGGACGCCCCTGCTTATTTCAACAAGACAATGCCAAGCCACATTCAGCACGTGTTACAACAGTGTGGCTTCGTAAAAAAGAGTGCGGGTACTTTCCTGGCCCGCCTGCAGTCCAGAGCTGTCTCCCATCAAAAATGTGTGGCTAATTATGAAGCGTAAAATACGACAGCGGAGAGACCCCGGACTGTTGAACGACTGAAGCTCTACATAAATCAATAATGGGAAAGAATTCCACTTTCAAAGCTTCAACAATTATTTTCCTCAGTTCCCAAACGTTTGAGTGTTGTTAATGTAGTGGAATTTCTGACCTTTTGTACCATATTTTGTGTCTGTCAAAGTCTGGAAAGAGAGCGAGGTCGAAAAGCATTAAGAAGGACACGACAATAGTTTGCTCTTTTTTTTTCTCTATTCTGAGCCATTTGAAGAGCATATGTGGGTTAGAGTTGAACGTAAGGTCGGTCTGACCATTTTACAAAATGTTTTGTATACTATGACTAAGGGATTCAAGGATGTTGCAGAACAAACAGGTCCAAAACAACGGGACCTTGACACATGAGGGAAACATATAAATGGCCAAGTAGACCAAGTCTGTGTGATTCGCATGATTCTCGATTCATCCAACTCTTTCGGAGGACGTTGTCTGTTTGCATGGGCAATTCAATCCAACTTTGTACTTCTTGATTAAGGGTAAAAAAAAAAATCGTACTAAATTCACTTTTCTTGCTGTTTAAGCTTCGGACCATCCACCACATTAAAAGAAAAGGTGATGTGACACAGTGGTGAACATGCCCTTTCCCAACTACTTTGGCACTTGTTGCAGTCATGAACTTCTAAGTTAATTATTATTTAAAAAAAATAAAATAAAGTTTGAGTTTGAACATCAAATATCTTGTCTTTGTAGTGCATTCAATTGAATATGGGTTGAAAAGGATTTGCAAATCATTGTATTCCGTTTATATTTACATCCAACACAATTTCCCAACACATATGGAAACAGGGTTTGTACCACATTTTTCCTCCCAATCCGCCCCTAATTTGCAGTTACGTTTCAGATTTGTATTTACATAATAATATACTGTAACGATGCTAGAGCTGGGCGATATATCGATATATACGATATATCGCAGGTTTGTCTCTGTGCGATATAGAAAATGACTATCGTAATATTCGAGTATACGTTCTCACGCAGGACTTTTAGCTGCGGGAGTACACTTCAGGCTCTCCTCGCTCTTTCCTGTGTCTCCTCCTCACAGACGTCACAAACTGTCACGTCATACGTCACATACACGCCCTCGACCAGCATAGAGGTAGCGGTGTGGCTAACGTTAGCTGCTAACGTAGCCGTAGGAGAGAAAGAAGGTGTGGATCTGGTAATAAATGAAGGAAGACTTAATTCCCAATAAAAACAGCAGGGTTTCCATCGTCTGGCGGTGGTTCGGCTTCAAGTGGGAATATGTCCAACAGACAACCATAATTTGTCAAGTGTGGGGGGGGGGGGGGAAAGCGTTGCTATAAAAAGTAGCATTACTGCTAATATGTAGCATCATTTGAAAAGTCACTCACTAGAGAATGAAGAGAATTTCATAACCTTAGTAACATACCACATAGTGAAGGACGAATACTATTTGATTTCCTATCATGCAACTCATTTTAATTTGACACTTAAAATGTCTCTGACAATCTTGCAAATTATGTTTTGGAAATGACTTGAATGTTTGTGCCATTGCTTAATAACTTAATAAATACACTTTTGGTCAATTGACTTAGTTGTGATTTCCCTCTCTGCATGAAAGTTTAAAATGAGCATATACTAATGCAGTATGAAGAAGAATGTTTTAATGTAGACACATAGAATCATCATACTGCTGTGATTATATGCATCAAGTGTTCATTCAAGAACAAGGCAAAATATCGTAATATATATCGTATATCGCGATATGGCCTAAAAATATTGCGATATTAAAAAAAGGCAATATCGCCCAGCCCTAAACAATGCACATGTTCCGGTGTCACGCCAAATTTGTGCCCAGCGAAATAAGTGCTCGGGGGGTGTGCGCAAGTCACGCACCTGCGCAGTCCAGTGCGCCGGGCAGTTTTTTGGCAGGGCGGCGTCATTGACAAACCGTGTGTGTAGCGAGAGAGAGAGACCATCCTGGTAGTGATTTAGCGAGACTCTGAAGATTTGGTTAGGGTTAGGGTTACGGTTTTTCTTTTAGCTAATATCAGCAAATCTAAGTTTAACTAATGAGTATACCTTGTATGCACTCTCACTGAGGCCACAGGGCCAATTATTTGGCAAGCCGTACCATACACGCTGTATACCAGGGGGCACCAATGTGGTGCCCGCTGGGCTGTTCTAAAAATAGCTCAAATAGCAGCACTTACCGGTGAGCTGTCTCTATTTTTTAAATTTTATTTATTTACTAGCAAGCTGGTCTCGCTTTGCTCGACATTTTTAATTCTAAGAGAGACAAAACTCAAATTAAATTTAAAAATACAAGAAAATATTTAAAAGACTTGGTCTTCACTTGTTTAAATAAATTCATTTATTTTTATACTTTGCTTCTTCTAACTTTCAGAAACACAATTTTAGAGAAAAAATACAACCTTGAAAATGATTTTAGGATTTTTAAACAAATATACCTTTTTACCTTTTTAAATTCCTTCCTTTTCTTTCCTGACAATTTAAATCAATGTTCAAGTATTTTTTTATTTATTGTAAAGAATAATAAATACATTTTAGCTTCTGTTTTTCCGACAAAGAATATTTGTGAAATATTTCTTCAAACTTATGATTAAAATTCAAAAAAATATTCTGACAAATCTAGAAAATCTGTAGAATCAAATTTAAATCTTATTTCAAAGTATTTTGAATTTCTTTTTAAAATTTTTGTTCTGGAAAATCTAGAAGAAATAATGATTTGTCTTTGTTAGAAATATAGCTTGATCCAATTTGTTATACATTCTAACAAAGTTCAGATTGGATTTTAACCTATTTAAAACATGTCATCAAAATTCTAAAATTAATCTTAATTAGGAAAAATTACCAATGATGTTCCATAAATTCTTTTTTTATTGTTTTCAAAAAGATTTGTATTAGCTATCTTTTCTCTTCATATTTTTCGGTTGAATTTTAAAGAGTCGAAATTGAAGATAAACTATGTTTCAAAATTTATATTTCATTTTTTTGTGTTTTCTCCTCTTTTAAATCGTTCAATTAGTGTATTTTTCATCATTTATTCTCCACAAAAAACTTTCCGTAAAAGGAATATATACATATAAAAAAAATACCCATTTTTTAATATATATTGATTTATTTATTAAAGGTAAATTGAGCAACTTGGCTATTTCTGGCAATTTATTTAAGTGTGTTTCAAACTGGTAGCCCTTTGCATTAATCAGTACCCAAGAAGTAGCTCTTGGTTTCAAAAAGGTTGGTGACCCCTGCAGTATACAATAGAGTGGGCACATATTTCGCACTTAAAGGCCTACTGAAATGAGATTTTCTTATTTAAACCGGGATAGCAGGTCCATTCTATGTGTCATACTTGATCATTTCGCGATATTGCCATATTTTTGCTGAAAGGATTTAGTAGAGAACATCCACGATAAAGTTTGCAACTTTCGGTGCTAAGACAAAAGCCCTGCCTCTACCAAAAGTTGCAGACGATGACGTCGCAAGTGTGAGGGTTCCTCACATATTCACATTGTTTTTAATGGGAGCCTCCAACAAAAAGTGCTATTTGGACCGAGAAAACGACAATTTCCCCATTAATTTGAGCGAGGATGAAAGATTTGTGTTTGAGGATATTGATAGCGACGGACTAGAAAAAAAAAGTAAAAAATAAAGAAAATGCGATTGTATTGGGACGGATTCCGATGTTTTTAGACACATTTAGTAAGTTAATTCTGGGAAATCCCTTATCTTTCTGTTGTGTTTCTAGTGTTTTAGTGAGTTAAATAGTACCTGATAGTCGGAGGTGCGCCTCCACGGGTGTGTTGACGTACAGTGTCTCAAGGGAGTCGACGGCAGCTTTATGGACGGCACAAGCTCAGCTTTTCTCCGGTAAGAAGTGACTTTTTATCACACTTTTCTAACCGAAACCTGCTGGTTGACATTCCATTGTGTTTCATGTTGGCTTGACTGTGCTCTGATCCATAGTAAATTTTCACATCCAGGAATTTTAAACAAGGAATCAGTGTGTGTTTGTGTGGCTAAAGGCTAAAGCTTCCCAACTCCATCTTGCTACTTTGACTTCTCCAATATTAATTGAACAAATCGCAAAAGATTCAGCAACACAGTTCTCCATAATACTGTGTAATTATGCCGTTAAAGCAGATGACTTTTAGCTGTGTGTGTGTGCAGTGCTTATATTTCCCAACAGTCCGTGACGTCACGCGTACACATCATTACACAATGTTTTCAAGAAGAAACACCCGGGAAATTAAAAATTGCAATTTAGTAAACTAAAAAGGCCGTATTGGCATGTGTAGCAATGTTAATATTTCATCATTGATATATAAACTATCAGACTGCGTGGTGGGTAGTAGTGGGTTCCAGTAGGCCTCTAATTAACCTTGAATCATGAATGAATGAATAAATTTATTTATTCCAGCAGACATATACAGTATAGCAACACTTCATCACTCTTTGTAATTTGACAGGCATGTAACGGCACCCACCGTTGGGGTTAGTGCATCTGCCTCACAATACGAAGGTGCTGGGTTTGATCCTGCCCTCGGGATCTTTCTGTGTGGAGTTTGCATGTTCTCTCCGTGACTGCGTGAGTTCCTTCCTGGTAATCCGGCTTCCTCCCACCTCCAAAAACATGCACCTGGGGATAGGTTGATTAGCAACACTAAATGGTCCCAAGTGTGTGAATGTGAGTGTGAATGTTGTCTGTCTATCTGTGTTGGCCCTGCGACTTGTCCAAGGTGTACCCCGCCTTCTGCCCGAATACGGCTGAGATAGGCTCCAGCAACCCCGATATTAATTGAACAAATTGCAAAAGATTCAGCAACACAGATGTCCAAAATACTGTGTAATTATGCCGTTAAAGCAGACGACTTTTAGCTGTGTGTGCGTAGCGCTCATATTTCCTTAAAACACGTGACGTCTTGCGTACACGTCATCATTACACAACGTTTTCAAGACTAAACTCGGCAGAGGGGTTAGTGCGTCTGCCTCACAATACAAAGGTCCTGCAGTCCTGGGTTCAAATCCAGGCTCGGGATCTTTCTGTGTGGAGTTTGCATGTTCTCCCCGTGAATGCGTGGGTTCCCTCCGGGTACTCCGGCTTCCTCCCACTTCCAAAGACATGCACCTGGGGATAGGTTGATTGGCAACACTAAATGGTCCCTAGTGTGTGAATGTGAGTGTGAATGTTGTCTGTCTATCTGTGTTGGCCCTGCGATGAGGTGGTGACTTGTCCAGGGTGTACCCCGCCTTCCGCCCGATTGTAGCTGAGATAGGCGCCAGCGCCCCCCGCGACACCGAAAGGGAATAAGCGGTAGAAAATGGATGGATGGATGGAAACTCCCGGGAAATTTAAAATTGCAATTTCGTAAACTAAAAAGGCCGTATTGGCATGTGTTGCAATGTTAATATTTCTTCATTGATATGTAAACTATCAGACTGCGTGGTCGGTAGTAGTGGGTTTCAGTAGGCCTTTAAGGTGCTAAATATATGCCCCTACACGCTTGGGCATTTATTTCGCAGCGAGCACTTATTTCGCTTGACACCGGACCTGAAGATTCCAGCTGCGTCACTTGTATCTTACTTTGAAAATAAGGGACGGGATGTAGTATACTCGCTGTTATTGGCGGGCTTGACTCTGTAAGAGGACGCTAACGAGAGAGAGAGAGAGAGAGAGAGAGAGGGAGGACAGTGCAAATAGTGCACATCAGCAGGCGTCGGAGCATCTTCCTCATCCTCACCTCCACCGAGCGCGTCTCGGCGTGACATTGTCAAAGGAAGCTGAGGGGAAGTCGTCGGCGCATTCATCCTCCCTCCCGGCGCGCACTTTTTTTTTCTCAGTCTTATAGCCCCGCTGCGTGGGAGACCGTCCTGTTCTCTCGGCACCCTTCGGCTCATTTATCCCCGGTTGGCTTGAATATTTCATTGGAAAAATGGCGGTCCGCGCTCAGTTGTACGGCGTATTGTGCCTCTTCAGCGTCCCAACAGTGCTTCTCATGTGCGTGTGCACGCCGACTGCCGGGACGCACCTCTTCCCGCAGCACTACACGTAAGTAGTCCGTGGTATTTGCGGTGATGAAGGCAGGAAGTAGGACAGGTGGCCCCGGGAAGTGCGTGATGTTCACCCGCGCAACTTCCGTCTCTGGTGCTGCATTATATATAAAACACATCCATAATGTTGCCTGGCAGTCTTACTCTTCATAAGAACCTCCATATAAATCAGTCTTAATGATATCAGAAATACTTTAAAAATCCCCGAGGGTAAATTAAGAATGATGTTTTATTCTGGTCCGTAAAGTAGAATTGACCAACTTTAAGGTACAGTTTTTTGGTAACAAACATTTTGCAGAACTTTGACATTCTTCACTTGCATGATAAACCCTCAGGGTCAGAACGTCAAACTATTTCCACAAGCTTTGTTCTCTCCCCACCTGATGCACCTCCTCTCTGATGATGAAGGTGACTTTGAACGCAACATCACTGGAGATGAAACCAGCATTTGTTGCGCCCCAAAAGGGGAATTTTTCTTTTTTTTGGATATAGTTGGGGAAAATGGGACTGATTGCTAATTAGGGTGATAATTGTAAGCCATGACAATCTATCGCAGGGGTCACCAATGCGGTGCTTGCGGGCACCAGATAGCCCGTAAGGACCAGATGAGTAGCCCGCTGGCCTGTTCTAAAAATAGCTCAAACAGCAGCACTTACCAGTGAGCTGCCTCTATTTTTGAAATTTTATTTATTTACTGGCAAGCTGGTCTCGCTTTGCTCGACATTTTTAATTCTAAGAGACAAAACTCAAATAGAATTTGAAAATCCAAGAAAATATTTTAAAGACTTGGTCTTCACTTGTTTAAATAAATTCATTTATTTTTTTACTTTGCTTCTTATAACTTTCAGAAAGACAATTTAGGTGAAAAATAATACAACCCTAAAAATTATTTTAGGATTTTTAAACACATATACCTTTTTACCTTTTAAATTCCTTCCTCTTCTTTCCTGACAATTTAAATCAGTGTTCAAGTACTTTTTTTTTTCATTGTTAAGAATACATTTTTTCAAATTTAATTCTTCATTTTTGCCTCTGTTTTTTTGACGAAGAATATTTGTGAAATATTTCTTCAAACTTATTTTGATTAAAATTCAAAAAAAATATTCTGGCAAATCTAGAAAATCCGTAGAATCAAATTTAAATCTTATTTCAAAGTCTTTTGAATTTCTTAAAAAAATTATGTTCTGTAAAATCAATGAGAAATAATGATTTGTCTTTGTTAGAAATATAGCTTGGTCCAATTTGTTATATATTCTAACAAAGTGCAGATAGTATTTTAACCAATTTAAAATATGTCATCAAAATTCTAAAATTAATCTTAATCAGGAAAAACTACTAATGATGTTCCATAAATTCTTTTTTAAATTTTTTCAAAAAGATTCGAATTAGCTAGTTTTTCTCTTCATATTTTTCGGTTGAATTTTGAATTTTAAAGAGTCAAAATTGAAGATAAACTATGTTTCAAAATTAAACTTTTTTTTTTCGTGTTTTCTCCACTTTTAAACCGTTCAATTAAGTGTTTTTTTCATCATTTATTCTCTACAAAAAACCTTCCGTAAAAGGAAAAAAAATGTACGATGGAATGACAGACAGAATTTGTTTAATATATATATTTTATATATATATATATATATATATATATATATATATATATATATATATATATATATACATTTACTATAGGTAAATTGAGCAAATTGGCTATTTCTGGCAATTTATTTAAGTAGTAGCCCTTCGCATTAATCAGTACCCAAGAAGTAGCTCTTGGTTTCAAAAAGGTTGGTGACCCCTGATCTATTGTATACTTTACGAATCCCTGTAAGAACATGTGATTAGATAATAAGACGTCTTTTGCAGTCACCCACTGGGCCAGTTTACCTGATTCAAAGTGTGTGCGTGAGCGGGATGCGGTGACCTTACACCAAGTGTTACTGGATTGGAGGACATGTCTGGCACAAATTGTACAATATATTACAAGTCATTTGGACAGAATTACCCCTAATATGCAAATCATTGATTATCCCACTCATCATACTCTTGTCAATTGAAGGATGTTTCCTCCCATACTCACTCCTTTCGTCGTGCTGTTGTAGGTGTATTTATTCTAATATGGATTCTGAGGATGTCCCTATCAACATTTTTTGGCTCCCGATCCAATCCAATTTTGAATCTCGATGCAATACTTTGAAAATTGACTAAAGAAGTGAGAATAACACATTTATATAAAGCTTATCCTATTAAATTTAGAATTTGTTGTTATTGTTGTACGAAAGTCAATCAGATAATGGATTAAATGTGTGGTATTGAATGCTACACACTTTATTTGTTTTTCTTACATATACAATACTATAAATCTACAATTATTACAAAACTCAGCTGTCTTGTCCAGGGTCAACTTCAAAGTGCTATTATTAGTTTGTAGATGTCCTAAAGCCTAGCGCCTTCCTATCTGTCTGACCTGCTTTTACCATATCAACCCCCCGTGGATCTTGAGGTCTTCTGGCACCGGCCTTTTATCTTTACTAAATGCCCACGGTGAGGCGGCATTTAGCCAACACGGCGCCCACCTGTGGAACACACTGCAGAGACTATATACATTTAAAAAAAGAAAGAAAAAAAAGGTTAAAGACACACCTTTTTGTTTAGACTTTTATTGATCATGTTAAACTCTTCTTAGCTTCTTAATTTTTATTGTTATTTAGGATGTTTTGTATTGCTATTATTACTACTATTATTCTCTCAATTATATATTTTTATTCCTTTATTAATGTAATATTTATATTTAATTTTTGGCATATTTTAAAATGTTATACTATTTTTAGATGGGGTTAGTAGTAGTTATTCTCCAGTGCAGACACGTCAGTGCGATGCCATGTTTTGGTTTTTGTCAATGCCTGGATTGCATATGACGTCACATCTGCTTTTCTTCTTCGTGGCATAATTTGCACGATGGTCAAGCTGTTTGAGCATCATTAAAACAAGTGAGAGTGAGTGTTAAGTTGGAGCAGACATTTGCTGTGGTGCTGCTCTGTTTTGGGATGTTCCAGTCGTTCAAATAAAGAGATAGGAAAGAAGTCGTTCATGTAATAAAGTCAGGGAAAAAACTAAAGTCCATCAGAATCGCTTTTATTATCTTGGGGAATACAATTAGACCATGCTTGTGTCGGGATGATGTTCGAAAAACAGTTCTCCCGATGCTTCGATAAGAAAAGCACCGATTCCATGGATTCAAATCCCTTTTTGAGAACCGGTTCCCGTTATCAAAGCCACCATACTTTATTTTCACTTTTGCACCGTATTGCAGGCCTTTTTTTTAATATCGTGATATTTTTAGGCCATATCACGATGCACGATATATATCTTGATATTTTGCCTTTGCCTTGAATGAACACTTGATGCATATTATCACAGCAGTATGATGATTCTGTGTCTATACATTAAAACATTTTTGTTCATACTGCATTGATATATGCTCATTTTTGTCATGTCCTGGTGATCATGTTTAGTTTGGCTATGTTTAGTTTGGTTTTTGGATTTTGTCAGTTCCTGTTTTTTCCCTCCCTGCTTTGACCACTCATTAGTTTTAACCTGTCCTCATGTCACGCACCTGATTTATTTGGACTCATGCACCTGTTATCAATCACCACATCACTATTTAAGCCTGCAGTTGCCAGGCAGTTAGCCTGGCGACATCACCCTCTATACACCCTTGTTATTCATGCTGAAGATCCATGCTGCTCTTTTTCATGCTCTTTTCTCGTTCCAAGTAAGTTTTCTTTATTCATGCCATAGTTTGCAAGTTTTGTTTTATGTCCATAGTTCTGCCTTTGTGCGAGTTTTTGTTTATACCCTTTGTTTTTGTAGTACTTTTGAGTGTTAAAATTAATAGATGTCATTACCTTCACGTAGGGATGTACCGGTACGCACCTCGGTTTAGAAGTCACGGTTCGGTTCATTTTCGATACAGTAAGAAAACAACAAAATATACATACTTTGGTTATTTATTTACCAAATTTGTAAACAATGGCATAACATACATATACACACAGGGTCCATTGCCAGGGTTAATGTGGTCAACATATATAAAATAAAAACTAAATAAGATAAGGCTCAGAATGGTTTCTTTACAAAACCTTTCTACCGAACGTCCAAGATGGCTGCGCCCGGACGGGCTGCGACATCGCGGAGCTCCTGCTAAAGATGGAACATTTGGCAGAAATACCGGACAATTCTGCAAACTTTATGGCTGGCTCACATCGTGGTCACTCCGTGATCACGTACGACCGCCAGACACTTCTGGATGTGGACAGATCGGGCCGTTTTGGACTGATAGACGCGTGCTTGCTAGACCTGCTAACTAGCACGGGACTACTTCGGCGGCTACATCCAGCGGCCTGTGAAGCAGGGGAGTCTAGTAGCAGCGGGGGCCGTCTACGGAGCAGACGCCAGCGGTGTGATCGGAAACGCGAATGCCGAGCGGGGCTAAAAACAAAGCAGAAGGCTAATCCCCACAGAACACCACTTCCCTCCATCCTGAAGCTGGATTTAAATGGAAGATGCGAGACTACTGGTCTGGGTAAGGAGTCAGTTAAATTAGAACAAGTTTTTTCTGCTTTCATTGTTTCAGAGTTGGACATGTGTTCTACTGAGGTGGCAAACTATGATGCGTGCAGTTTATCAAAGCAACAAACAAACAATCGGAAAATTCCCGTCGTATCAATTCCTAGATATGGTCGTAATCATACTAAATGCACTGGGCATAATAAACACAACATTATTAATATTGCTACTACGGATAATTTGATCAAAAATTCCCTAAAACAGCCCACTACCTATAATAAAGGTTTTTTAAACATAAGATCATTGTCTCCCAAAACGTTGTTCGTTAATGAGGTCATTAGAGACAACAATCTTAACGTCATCGGTCTCAGCGAAACCTGGCTTAAACCAAGCAACTTTTTTGCGCTAAATGAAGCATTTCCTCCTAACTTTACACATGCGCATATTGCCCGTCCCTTTAAAAGGGGTGGGGGGATCACACTAATATACAACGAAAACTTTAACCTTAGTCCTAACATAAATAATAAATATAAATCGTTTGAGGTGCTTACTATGAGGGCTGTCACACCGCTGCCTCTACACCTGGCTGTTATCTACCGCCCCTCAGAGCCCTATTCGGACTTTATCAATGAATTCTCAGAGTTCGTTGCTGATCTAGTGACGCACGCCGATAATATAATCATAATGGGGGACTTTAATATCCATATGAATACCCCATCGGACCCAGCGTGCGTAGCGCTCCAGACTATAATTGATAGCTGTGGTCTTACACAAATAATAAATGAACCCACGCATCGCAACGGTAATACGATAGACCTAGTGCTTGTCAGGGGTATCACCGTTTCCAAAGTTACGATACTCCCGTATACTAACGTATTGTCCGATCATTACCTTATAAAATTCGAGGTTCAGACGCATGTTCGTCAAACTAATAATAATAATAACTGCTATAGCAGCCACAACATTAATGCTGCCACAACGACAACTCTAGTGACCTACTGCCCTCGGTAATGGCACCATTCCCAAAGTATGTGGGCTTTATTGATAACCTCACTAACAACTTTAACGACGCCCTGCGCGAAACCATTTAGCACCGCTAAAGTTAAAAAAGTCTCCAAAAAAGCGTACCCCGTGGTTTACAGAAGAAACTAGAGCTCAGAAATTATTATGTAGACAGCTGGAACGCAAATGGCGCACGACTAAACTTGAGGTGCACCATCAAGCATGGAGTGATAGTTTAATAACTCATAAATGCATGCTTACCTTAGCTAAAGCTAAATATTACTCAAATCTCATCCACCGTAATAAAAACGATCCTAAATTTTTGTTTAGTACGGTAGCATTGCTAACCCAACAAAGGACCCCTTCCAGTAGCTCCACCCACTCAGCTGATGACTTTATGCATTTCTTTAATAAGAAAATTGAAGTCATTAGAAAGGAGATTAAAGACAATGCGTCCCAGCTACAACTGGGTTCTATTAACACAGATACGATTGTATATACGGCGGATACTGCCCTCCAAAATAGTTTCTCTCGTTTTGAGGAAATAACATTAGAGGAATTGTTACAACGTGTAAATGGAATAAAACAAACAAATGTTTACTTGACCCTCTTCCTGGGAAACTTATCAAGGAGCTCTTTGTATTATTAGGTCCATCAGTGCTAGATATTATAAACTTATCACTTTCCTCGGGCACTGTTCCCCTAGCATTCAAAAAAGCGGTTATTCATCCTCTTCTTAAAAGACCTAACCTCGATCCTGACCTCATGTTAAACTACCGACCGGTGTCTCACCTTCCCTTTATTTAAAAAATCCTGGAAAAAATTGTTGCGGAGCAGTTAAATGAACACTTAGCGTCTAACAATCTATGTGAATCATTTCAATCCGGTTTCAGGGCAAATCACTCTACGGAGACAGCCCTCACAAAAATGACTAATGATCTATTGCTAACGATGGATTTTGATGCGTCATCTATGTTGCTGCTCCTCGATCTTAGCGCTGCTTTCGATACCGTCGATTATAATATTTTATTAGAACGTATCAAAACACGAATTGGTATATCAGACTTAGCCCTGTCTTGGTTTAACTCTTATCTTACTGATAGAATGCAGTGCATCTCCCATAACAATGTGACCTCGAACTACGTTAAGGTAACGTGTGGAGTTACCCAGGGTTCGGTCCTTGGCCCTGCACTCTTCAGCATCTACATGCTGCCGCTAGGTGACATCATACGCAAATACGGTGTTAGCTTTCACTGTTATACTGATGATACCCAACTCTACATGCCCCTAAAGCTGACCAACATGCCGGATTGTAGTCAGCTGGAGCCGTGTCTTAATGAAATTAAACTACGGTTATCCGCTAACTTTTTGCAACTCAACGCCAAAAAAACGGAAATGCTGATTATCGGTCCTGCTCGACACCGACCTCTATTTAATAATACAACTTTAACATTTGACAACCAAACAATTAAACAAGGCGACACGGTAAAGAATCTGGGTATTATCTTTGACCCAACTCTCTCCTTTGAGTCACACATTAAAAGCGTTACTAAAACGGCCTTCTTTCATCTCCGTAATATCGCTAAAATTCGCTCCATTCTGTCCACTAAAGACGCTGAGATCATTATCCATGCGTTTGTTACGTCTCGCCTCGACTACTGTAACGTATTATTTTCGGGTCTCCCCATGTCTAGCATTAAAAGATTACAGTTGGTACAAAATGCGGCTGCTAGACTTTTGACAAGAACAAGAAAGTTTGATCACATTACGCCTGTACTGGCTCACCTTCACTGGCTTCCTGTGCACTTAAGATGTGACTTTAAGGTTTTACTACTTACGTATAAAATACTACACGGTCTAGCTCCATCCTATGTTGCCGATTGTATTGTACCATATGTCTAGGCAAGAAATCTGCGCTCAAAGGACTCCGGCTTATTAGTGATTCCCAAAGCCCAAAAAAAGTCTGCGGGCTATAGAGCGTTTTCATTTCGGGCTCCAGTACTCTGGAATGCCCTCCCGGTAACAGTTCGAGATGCCACCTCAGTAGAAGCATTTAAGTCTCACCTTAAAACTCATTTGTATACTCTAGCCTTTAAATAGACTCCCTTTTTAGACCAGTTGTTCTGCCGTTTCTTTTCTTTTTCTCCTATGTCCCACTCTCCCTTGTGGAGGGGGTCCGGTCCGATCCGGTGGCCATGTACTGCTTGCCTGTGTATCGGCTGGGGACATCTCTGCGCTGCTGATCCGCCTCCGCTTGGGATGGTTTCCTGCTGGATCCGCTGTGAACAGGACTCTCGCTTCTGTGTTGGATCCACTTTGGAGTGGACTCTCGCGACGGTGTTGGATCCATTATGGATTGAACTTTCACAGAATCATCTTAGACCCGCTCGACTTCCATTGCTTTCGTCCTCTCCAAGGTTTTCATAGTCCTCATTGTCACCGACGTCCCACTGGGTATGAGTTTTCCTTGCCCTTATGTGGGCCTACCTAGGATGTCGTAGTGGTTCGTGTTGTGGTTTGTGCAGCCCTTTGAGACACTAGTGATTTAGGGCTATATAAGTAAACATTGATTGATTGATTGATACATATAAAGTGCTTTTTTTGATTGATTGAGACTTTCATTAGTAGATTGCACAGTACAGTAAATATTCCGTACAATTGACGACTTTATGCTAACACCCCAATAAGTTTTTCAACTTGTTTAAATCGGGGTCGACGTTCATCAACACCGCCCGCCGTTTTTTGTGGACATGTTCCATAAATATTGATGTTAAAGATTTCTTTTTTTGTGAAGAAATGTTTAGAATTAAGTTCATGAATCCAGATGGATCTGTATTGCAATCCCCTAAGAGGGCACTTTAAGTTGATTACTTCTATGTGTAGAAATATTTATTTATAATTGAATCATTTGTTTAGACCAGTGGTTCTCAAATGGGGGTACGCGTACCCCTGGGTGTACTTGAAGGTATGCCAAGGGGTACTTGAGATTTTTCAAAAATATTCCAAAAATTGCAACAATTCAAAAATCCTTTATAAATATATTTATTGAATACTACTTCAACAAAATATGAATGTAAGTTCATAAACTGTGAAAAGAAATTCAACAATGCAATATTCAGTGTTGACAACTAGATTTTTTGTGGACATGTTACATAAATATTGATGTTAAAGATTTCTTTTTTGTGAAGAAATGTTTAGAATTAAGTTCATGAATCCAGATGGATCTTTTACAATCCTCAAAGAGGGTACTTTAAGTTGATGATTACTTATATGTGTAGAAATCTTTATTTATACTTGAATCACTAGTTATTTTTAAATCTTTTTTTCCAAATAGTTCAAGAAAGACCACTACAAACGAGCAATATTTTGCACTGTTATACAATTTAATAAATCACAAACTGATGAAATCGTGCTGTATTTTACTTCTTTATTTCTTTTTTCAACCAAAAATGCTTTGATCTGATTAGGGGGTACCTGAATTAAAAAAATGTTCACAGGGGGTACATCACTGAAAAAAGGTTGAGAACCACTGCTATAGACTACCGCCTGAAACCCTGAAGTGCCTCCAGGTCATGTGATTGCAACCCAGCATTAGTGCTGTGTGTGTAGGTGTGTTTTCTTTTCTTCTTTTTTTTTTTGGTGTACTTTGTGTTGCCACTTGTCTATGCATGAAAAGTGCTATCTAACGAAAGTTTGATTAATTGATTGATACAAAATGAAATGGCTAGTGCACAATAACAATACAAAAAAAAAAACAAATTTGTGATTTGCCCTCAAAGATTTCCCTTATCCATATACTTGTCTCCCAGGCGCGACCACCGCTGCTGCTCACTGCTCCCCTCATCTCCCAGGGGGTCAACAAGGGGGTGGGTCAAATGCAGAGGACACATTTCACCACATTTAGTGTGTGTGTGACAATCATTGGTACTTTAACTTTAACATTACTCCCAGCGGTAGAAAATGGATGGTCTTAGTAAACAATAACAAAAAAAAAAATAGTTTGATCATAAGAACAAAAAAAAGAAAAATATATATCTAATCAATTTAGAATTGTTAATATGCTTATACCAGGTATTGATAGTATCGATATCTGGGTCGATGAGCCCTCCCTTACATTGAAGGTTTAGCGGTCAGCTCCTTGTGTCGTCCTGCTCGGTGTGCGCGTGTAGCATGCTTAGCCATTCATTTTCCTCTTGTCCTACAGTCCTTTCTTTATTTTCCGCCATTGTGGTAACAATTGGTATCTTAGAAGCAGCTTTGCACTGTGGATAAAGGCGCTCAAATTGGAGCCAGTGTTTTGGCAAAACATGCACCCTCTGGAATTCATGCAACTCCTGTATGTGGGTAACAAGAAACATGGAAATGTAATTGTCTTCTTTAGCATTGTACCTTAAATTGGGCAAATATCAGCCCACGATCCAATCCTGTGATCAGGATTAGGACATGCTTTCATATCATTTGACAAGTTTCATCCTGTTACATTGTAAGTATGTTAATAATAGTTATTGAATATGATTAAAATCAAAGGTAAAATTACTAATTCAGTGGTAGTATTTGAGTGGGCTCCGGGCCCACCCTTAGTGGAAAAGTTGAACCCCAAGGTCAAAAAGGTTAAGAACGCGTTTGAGTTTAGTTTAACAACTTGCACAATATGAATATTAGTGTGACTAGGGCTGCACAATTTATCACAATCATTATTTTGGCTGCCACCGTTACATGAAGGTAATAATCAGCGATTCACTTTTAATTTATTTCACAGGGACAGTGTACATTAATCAACATCTCTCTAAAAGTACCATAATTAGCCAAAAGACTATTTTTCATTGTTTTTTCATAAACAGATCTTAAAATTGTCTATCCAAAAGGCAGTAAAACAATTATACAGTGAACAATACAATCCACAATGATACAAACATTTAAAAAGTAGGCTATGCTTCAAATCAAATCAAGCACTTTCACAGCCTGTGGGATAACAACAGCGGCTGTGACAGAGCTTCATGACCACACCACAATGACAACCTTCGCCGGCCGGCAATTTCTCTTTCTATGCCACATCAATGTGGAATGCACTCCCAACAGGTATAAAAGTAAGTGCATCTCTATATTCCTTCAAAACCGCTCTAAAACAACACCTCCAGGCAACTTCAACACTTTACTAATACCCTCCTCCATTCACATCCCATCTCCCCTAACCTAATGTAAACAACCTAATGTAAATAATCAAATGTACTTGTAATGTATATACTGTACTTGTTCTTATGCTATCTGAACTCACTATGTTCTCTGCTGGCTGTACATATCCTACTAAGTAAGACCTACACTGTTTCAATGTCCACATTTCTCTGTTGATGCAATTGTTGATGACTGAAGTACTGATATCAACCAAAGCTCCTCATCCCACCCCCCGGATTGTAAATAATGTAAATAATTTGATGGACTGCAAAAACTGAAATCTAAGTAAGATTAAATATCTCAAATAAGGGTGACATTTGCTTACTTTCTGTCTGATAAGATAATTCTTCCCACTAAGCAGATTTTATGTTAGTGTTTTACTAGTTTTAAGTGTTTTGGTCCTAAATGATCTCAGTAAGATATTGCAGCTTGTTGCTGAGATTTTATGACCTATATTGAGTAAAACATGCTTGAAACTACAATATCAACTGTTGCAAAGCTGTGTCATCAACACTCAGAAGTGTAAAATTACTTTTTTAAAGTAAAAATGTCTTATTTCAAGCATGAAATAAAAAAATCATGAATTTGACACAATTGTGTTTCATAATTAAAACAGATGACGGCCAAATGGACTCAGCTGTTTTATTTTAAATGAAACAATAGAAAATACATACTCATATAGTAGTACAGTTGGTACAGTAAACTGAGAGTTAATATTTAAATATGTGACAATCCAAACAATTTTTGAACAGAAATAGTTCATGCACATTCAGATAAATTCTTCAAAATTTGAATAATAAAAAAAAAAAATTGGTCTGGGGGCTGGGCTGTAAATATATATGTATATATTCCTTCCGCACCAATTGACTGAAAGAGCACACACTTGGCACGATGATGTCATGATATTGATGCATTTTTAGACAATATGATTTGCCTGAGCGGCTAGGAGACCCCCCCAGTATAATAGGTTGTCTTGTTGCCTTCCATTAAGAAAAATAAACTAGTTTTTAGTGTAAGTTTGCTGGTTTCAAGAGCACATATCATTATGTCAAGCTAATGGCACTAGCATTTACTTAATTTAAGAAAAATGCTCAACATATTGAGAAAAAAAACATCTCATATTTATTTTTTCTATCAAGAAAAGTTCACTTGTTATTAGTTAGAATACACTTATTTTAAGGTATTTTGGGGTTCATTGAGGTTAGCTAATTTGACTTGTTTTGGAAAGTCTTGACGAGCCAAATTTTCTTGTTCTATTGGCAGATAATTTTGCTTAGTTCAAGTAAAATATCCCTCATTCTTGTATTTTTTTTTTCTGTTTTTGAACACTGACTTTTTGCAGTGTACATACTATGATGATTAACATGTGTGATGACTGTATTAAGCTGATAGTATATATTTGTACCATGAATTGATTAATGTGGACCCCGACTTAAACAAGTTGAAAAACTTATTCGGGTGTTACCATTTAGTGGTCAATTCTAAGGAATATGTACTGAACTGTGCAATCTACTAATAAAAGTATCAATCTGTCAATCAAAATATCAATCTTTGTTTCATTGTGGCGTCTAACTCGGTGTACGTGAAAGACCGCACTGCTGTTATCATAATGACGATGACAGATGTGGAGGCCTGCACAACACGACTAACAGCTAGCCATTGTGCTAGATAGTCTGAAGACACTTTTCAATCGAGTGCCAACAATTCTCGCCGGTGTTTTGGCGGGATGTGCCCCCCCTTGGAATGCATACAACTCCTGCATCTGCGCATGTGTATGATTCCAAGGAATGCGTAATTGTAAAATACATTAAAGGACTCTAGTGCTAATAAAATCGTTACACTAAATACCACTACATTTTTGTATTCTGTCATTTGATATACGTATTTCACATCATAAACTATTAAATTAGGCCATTTGATGACGTGCGGGCCACCTGACTATTTTGTGATTTCTTTCAAAAATGGATAGAGCTAAAGGCATCATTTATGAGAAAAGGCTGACATGCCTGTTTTTTTTTTTGTTTTAAATGTATGGTAACGTTTATTTAAACTTTTTATTAAAGTACTTCTTTACAGATTATATGATGATGTAATGGTCACATGCCCCCACCACGGCAAATAGGTTGGCTACCTTACCTGACATAATGAATAATTGTGATTTAACAATTGTCATTTCAATATAAAGCTGATTATTATTTTGTATAATTCTATTTGTGCAGCTCTAGATATGACTTACTCGCCTGTTTACACTGCACACCAGATCTGTTTTTTTTTGCTCTAAAGTGACACAGATCTGATTTTTTATGCCAGTTGAAACACTCCAAAGTGCTTCAAAACTGATCTTTTCGCATTTTATTCAGTCCAAATCAGGAGGTGGTTCAGGTCCGATTGGAATCTGATCTTTTCAAATGTGACTTCAGGCTAAACACAATGCGACCTGAATGCGACTCATACAGTACTTTTTCGTCAGCTTTGGGCGAGTTGTCATTCGTGTACGCAGAGGAAAACACAGCCCGCCAACGGAAGTGGATACTACATCACAACATCCTGTTTGGCAAAATATGACGGCCAAATTTTCGGTTTATTCTCAATCAATTTAATATATGAATATGTATTTTGATTCTGAAGAAATAACGATTGTTGAAGGACCGGAATTGACGCGTTGGTGTATTTGATAGTCACACACACACAGTAGGTGTGGGGAAATGTGTCCTCTGCATTTGACCCATCCCTTCGTTCATCCCCTGGGAGGTGAGGGGAGCAGTGAGCAAAAGTGGTGGCCGCGCTCGGCAATCATTTTTGTAGATTTAACCCCCAATTCCAACCCTTGATGCTGAGTGCAAAGCAGGAAGGTAACGGGTCTCATTTTTATAGTCTTTGGTATGATTTTACGTACATTGGCCAAGCTTTTTACATAAGTGAGTTGAAAAATAAAGGTAATGTAGATCCATTCTGATGTCCAGGTTGCCTCTACTTAACAGTCATAAAAAGATTAGAACCTTCTAAAAATACCATCCATCCATCCATTTACTACCGCTTATTCCCTTTTGGGGTCGTGGGGGGCGCTGGTGCCTATCTCAGTTACATTCGGGTGGAAGGCAGGGTAGACCCTGGACAAGTTGTCACCTCATCACAGGGCCATTATATATGTCCACTCATACATTATATAACTTTAATGAATTTTCACGTAAAATAACGCACATTTTCAAAAGGTATGGCGACTTATTTTCTTTTGTTGTAGTATTAGCGAATTACTTGTTCACTTTCGGAATTAGGTCAACTTTCTTTGTTTTCTCTTTATCGAACTGCGCATGCAAGTGATTTCGAGGCCACATTGGGGCCACATTGGGGCCTGTGCGCGTTTCCACTGGAGTCTGATAAAGATCATATTTTGCTTGCAGCGTAAACAGTCGGTTAGAAAAAAAATCTGACTTAGGAAAAATCCTATTTGGGCCACTTTGACCTGCAGTTTAAACAAGGTCATGATGTCCTGGTACTCCACACAAAGCATGCTGTTGATTTCTCCGACTTGTTCAATTCAGTACACGGTCTCGTCTCTCTTGTCTGCGGTAGAAATCTGCCATTTAAAAGTGACATTTGTCACCGTAATCGGTCTTATTACTGCGTTGTCTTGCTGGGAGGAAAAGGTTCACACTAGTTGACTAGCAAGTTTATTCATCTGATAGCAGCGCTTCTCCAAAACAATATTTGTATCATTTTGGCTCCAAGGTTGCCTGCTGCTTTTTAAATCATCTGCCAAGCATCTCAATCCGTGAAGTAATTTCTTACTTGCTGCGAGAGACGCTCTGCATTTGAACTATTAATTCCACATTTGGCCTCCGTCTGATGGAGATCGGCTCCCTGCTAGGGGTGCGATTCTGTCCCACCCAAGCAGTTTTCTTGCGGAGGTGGTGATCAGATCCATACTGACCAGATATGTGACTACATCACAGGAGGTGGGGCTGGTGCCAATGGCTAATCTGTGCACTAGGACAGTGGTTCTCAACCTTTTTTCAGTGATGTACCCCCTGTGAACATTTTTTTAATTCAAGTACCCCCTAATCAGAGCAAAGCATTTTTGGTTGAGAAAAAAGAGATAAAGAAATAAAATACAGCACTATGTCATCGGTTTCTGATTTATTAAATTGTATAACAGTGCAAAATATTGCTCATTTGTAGTGGTCTTTCTTGAACTATTTGGAAAAAAAGATATATAAATAACTAAACACTTGTTGAAAAATAAACAAGTGATTTAATTATAAAAAAGATTTCTACACATAGAAGTAATCATCAACTTAAAGTGCCCTCTTTGGGGATTGTAATAGAGATCCATCTGGATTCATCTACTTAATTCTAAACATTTCTTCACAAAAAAAGAAATCTTTAACATCAATATTTATGGAACATGGCCACACATTTTTTTTACCTGTAAACACTGAATATTGCATTGTTGCATTTCTTTTCACAGTTTATGAACATACATTCATATTTTGTTGAAGTATTATTCAATCAATATATTTATAAAGGATTTTTGAATTGTTGCATTTTTAGAATATTTTTGAAAAATCTCACGTACCCCTTGGCATACCTTCAAGTACCCCCAGGGGTACGCGTACCCCCATTTGAGAACCACTGCACTACGAAATAAGAATGTAAAGAGACCAGCGGTGTGGCACCAACATACTTGCCAACCTTGAGACCTGCGATTTCGGGAGGTGGGGGGCGTGGTCGGAGGTGGGGCAAAGGCGTGGTTGGGGGCGTGGTTAAGAGGGGAGGAGTATATTTACAGCTACGATTCACCAACTCGAGTGTATTTCGTATTTCATATAGCATAGAATAGAATAGAAAGTACTTTATTGATCCCTGGGGGAAATTCCGCACCACAGTTCGCTATATGGGTACGGCCTGGCGCGAGATTTACACTTTCTCCCCCGGATTTTCAAGGGTCGGCGAGAGCTCACCGGACGTCACCGCAACCGTGACGCTTTCCAGGGCGCGGGCACTTCTCTCGGGACGAACCCATTCCAGGGCGCCCTGCCCTTGCCTAAGTGTAATTTAGGGTAAAAGCGGGGAGTAGAATTCAATAGACTATAATAATAATATATCAATCAAAGGCCTCCGTCAGTCGTAACGACTATGGATACTGCGCCAGTCCAGAGGTCAAGTTTAAACTCAGCAACAACGCCTGCTGTGGCTGATGAGTCCGATGTGGGAGAGGCAAACACGGCCGCATTTACTGCAGATGTAGCTGGAAGGCGCAACTGCAGGAGTGCTTGTCTTCCGCTTGGTTCTTTTTTCATTGGCTGTGGCATGGATCTTTTCCTCTTCAGTCTTCAGCTGTTTGTGAAGGACACTGCGCCATTTGCTGCGGTCAGCCGCTACATCTTCCCAATGTTCAGTGTTTATGTCCAGGGCTTTCATGTCCCGTTTGCAGATATCTTTGAAGCGCAGTTTCGGCCAGCCAACAGATCTCTTGCCAGAGGCAAGTTCGCCATACAGGATGTCCTTTGGGATACGTCCATCCTCCATACGGCACACGTGGCCGAGCCAACGCAGCCTGCGTTGTCTGAGCAGCGTGAACATGGTAGGAAGACCAGCGCGTTGGAGGACTTGGGCATTCGTCACCTTGTCACTCCAATGGATGCCGAGGATGCGGCGAAGGCAGCGCATGTGGAAGGTGTTCAGTTTGCGCTCCTGTTTGGAGTATGTTGTCCATGTTTCTCTACCATAGAGAAGAGTGCTGACAATGCAGGCGTTGTACACTGCCATCTTGGTAGGAGTTGTCAGCTTCCGGTTCTCCCAGACGCGGGTTGTGAGGCGCCCTAGGGTTGTGGCAGCTTTGCCGATACGTTTGTTGATCTCACCATCAAGGGACAGATTGTCACTGATGGTGGATCCCAGGTAAGTAAATTGGTGTACTATTTTGAGTTGGTGCTTATCAATTGTGATGGCTGGTGGAGTGTCCACTTCCTAACTCAGCACATTGGTCTTGTTTAGGATGATGGAAAGCCCAAAGTATTTGCAGGCCTGGGAGAATCTGTCCATAAGGCACTGGAGTTCTGGTTCAGTGTGCGAAATGACGGCGGCATCATCAGCAAAGAGCATGTCCCGGATGGTTGTCTCACGGACTTTGGTCCTTGCTTTAAGACGGGCTAGGTTGAAAAGTCGGCCGTCAGATCTTGTACGTAGATATACCCCTTCTGTTGCAGTCCCAAAAGCATGTTTGATGAGCAGGGCAAAGAAGATACCGAAAAGGGTAGGAGCAAGGACGCAACCTTGCTTGACTCCGCTCTTAATGTGAAATTGGTTGGATATGCTACCCTCATACTGGATGGTTGCCTTCATGTCGTCATGGAAAGATCTAATGAGACTATGGAGCTTTGGAGGGCATCCAATCTTGGGTAGGATGCTGAAGAGCCCTTCTCTGCTAACCAGGTCGAAAGCCTTGGTCAGGTCAATGAAGGATATGTACAGGGGCTTCTGTTGTTCCCTGCATTTCTCCTGAAGTTGGCGTAGGGAGAATAGCATGTCCACTGTAGAGCGCTTGGCGCGAAAGCCGCATTGAGATTCCGGGTAAACGCGCTCAGCAAGAGTCTGAAGGCGCACAAGCACGACACGGGCATATAGTTTTCCTACCATATTCAAGAGGGAGATGCCCCTGTAATTGTTACAGTCGCTCCTGTCGCCCTTATTTTTGTAAAGGGTGACAATCTTGGCATCTCTCATGTCCTGCGGCACGGCTCCCTCTTTCCAGCACTGGCAGAGGACATCATGCAAAGGCTGCAGGAGGGTGTCTTTACAGTGCTTGATGAGATCTGGGGGGATGCCATCAGTACCAGGTGCTTCGCCAATCGCTAAGCTGTCGATCGCTTTGTGAAGTTCAGCAAGTGTTGGTTCAGCATCTAATTCCTCAATGATGGGCAGCTGTTCAATGGCATCAAGGGCTGAGGCGACTACAGTGTTCTCTCTGGAGTAGAGTTCTGAATAGTGTTCTACCCATTTGTCCAACTGCTTGCCCTTGTCAGTGATAACTTCCCCGCTGGTGGTCTTTAGGGGGGCTGTTTTGCTCTGCGTTGGGCCCAGAGCAGCCTTTATGCCCTCGTACATCCCTCTGATGTTACCTGAGGTAGCTGCAGACTGGATGGATTCACTGAGTTGTTGCCAGTATTCATTGGCACAATGTCTTGCAGTCTGTTGCACTTTGCTTCTTGTAATTCTCAGTGCTTGCAGGGACTTCTCATTCGAGGAGCGTTTGTATTCATTAAGGGCAGCACGCTTTGCTTCAATGACAGGGGTCATCTCGCTGGACTTGGCAACAAACCAGTCGTTGTTTATGAAGATCTTCCTCCCAAATGTTGCAAGGGCTGTTTTCTGAATAGCCTCCCTGAGGTGGCCCCATTTCTCGGAGGCGGAGTAGTGCTGGTGTTCTTCAGACAGGATGTTGTTGAGGGACTTGGCAAACTCTTCTACTTTCTCTGGAAGATGCATGCTGGTGGAATCAATGCGGGGTTTGCCTTTCTGTTTGGAGTTTTGAAACATTTTTGGTTGTAGCTTGATCTTGCAACAGACACGTGAATGGTCGGTGTCGCAGTCTGCGCTGTGGTAACTACGAGTAACGAGCACAAACTTGAGGTTGGCTTTTCGGATCAGGATCATGTCTAGCTGATGCCAATACTTTGACCGGGGATGGCGCCATGTCACCTTGTGCTGTGGTTTCATCTGAAAGTAGGAGTTGGTCACGCAAAGGTTATGGTAGGAACACAATTCCAGTAGCCGTTGCCCGTTCTCATTGACTTTGCCAACTCCGAAGTGTCCAAGACAGGAAGGCCATGAGTCATGGTCAGCTCCCACTCTCGCATTGAAATCACCGAGGATGAGGAGATGTTCCTTCGGGGGGATGTTCTTGATGACGTCATTCAAGTTGGCATAAAATGTATCCTTAAATTCTGCTGTAGACATGTAACATATATATATATAACATATATATATAATATATGAATAGTATATGAATAGTATAAATATATTCTACATATATTCTACATTTAAGTGCAGTCAAGAAGGAACATACAGTATGCATTATACAGTCTGATGGCTGTCGGTATGAAGGACTCCTGTGTCGTTCCGTGTTGCATTTTGGGAGTCTGAGCCTTCCACTGAATGTGCTCATTCTCTCCGCAAGGTCCCAGTGTAGTGGGTGGGAGGTGTTGCCCATAATGGCTAGGACTTTTGCTAGACTTCTGCTCTCTGACACCACCGCCAGAGAGTCCAGCTCCACTCCCACAATGTTACTGGCTTTCTCTACCAGCTTGTCCAGTCTGTTTGTGTCCCTCGCTCTCAGCCCGCTGCCACGGCGTACAAGAAGGCGCCCGCCACCACCGACTCATAGAACATCTTCAACATCTTTGTACAGATGTTGAAGGATCCTAGCCTCCTGAGGAAGTAGAGGCGGCTCTGTCCTTCTTGTAGAGGGCCTCAGCATGTTTTGACCCATTCAGCTTGTTGTCGATGTGTACACCGAGGTATTTATAATCCTCTACCATGTCCACATCCACCCCCCTGATGGAAACAGGGGTCGCTGAAGTACTCCTCCGCCTTCCCAGGTCCACAACCAGCTCCTTGGTCTTCGTCACATTAAGCTGGAGGTGGTTCTTTCCACACCATGTGACAAAGTCCTCCACCAGTGTCCTGTATTCCTCGTCATCACCATCCTCAATACACCCCACTATCACAGAGTCATCAGAAAACTTCTGAAGGTGGCAGGACTCTGATTGATAGTGGAAATCGGTAGTGTAAATGGTGAAGAGGAGGGGGGAGAGGACTGTGCCCTGCGGGGCCCCAGTGTTGCTGACCAGCCTGTCAGACACACAGTCCTGCAGTCGCACATACTGTGGTCTGTCAGTCAGGTAATCTACAACCCAGGACTCCAAGGGTGCCTCCACCTGCATCTTCTCCAACTTCACACCCAGTAGCCCAGGCCGTATGGTATCGAAAGCACTGGAGAAGTCAAACAACATATATATATGTATGAAATACTTGACTTTCAGTGAATTCTAGCTATATATATTTATTTCATTATATATATATAAATAAAATAAATAGTTTAATTTCAGACGGCACCCATCAAATACACAGTAATAAAAACACAGTTTTACTAACTGTACTGTGCTTGCTGGTTAATAAAAAAACAACAACACTTACCTTTCACTATTTGAGTAACCTTTTTTCTGCCATTTGCGTACTGGCGAGCGATCTCCGAATCCGGGAACATATCCTTCACAGATTTATTATAGACATCCGCAAAGGACAATGGGATGTTGCTTCTAGCTATCAGCATAGCCATCTTTGTCTCAGCATAAGTTACACCATCGGGTCTCCATTTTGCGAGGTGGCCCATAATACTGGGTTGTGAACGATGCTGCACTGCGGACGCTTTGTGCTTCGCTGAGCGTTCATGGCTGAGTATATCCGTTCGGCCACAGTGTTCAATGGAGAAGTCTGTTCTACAAAATCTACAGGCAACATACCCCTTCCCCTTTGAACTCTCCTGGATAAACGGAAATTCCTGTTTCAATTCGTATTGGAACATGCAAGCGTATTTCTTCATTTTGCTCGTCGACGGTGTAATATATTGGGTTGGAGTCAATAACCAGGGGAGGTAATGAAGTTACATCTCTTTACTGTAGGCTTCAGAACAGACTCCCTCACTTGCCGTCAGGTGCGCAACACCACGTAAATCTTTGGCCAATCAAAAAGCAACCCCATAACGCTATAGCCAACTTTCACCAGGAGATGGCAACAGACAACATAGATCACTCTATTACAGACGGCGTCGCCATGGCTGTAACTTCCTCGTTCTACTGCCTTGTCTCCTTGTGTGTGCAGTTTTTTGTTAAAATCCATAGATGTTGTAACGTGATTGGGCAGGCAAGCTGTTTGTATAGTGGGAAAGCGGACGTGAAAAACAGGCTGTCCCCACTCAGGTCCGCATGGAGCTGGAGGGGGCGTGGCCTCCAGCTCCGGCTGAATTTCGGGATATTTTCGGGAGAAAATTTCTTCTGGGAGGTTTTCGGGAGAGGCGCTGAATTTCGGGAGTGTCCCGGAAAATCTGGGAGGGTTGGCAAGTATGGGCACCAACCACATACATACTAGGAGAACTTGATGAAAAACACACCAAACCCAACCAAAATATCTCTCACAAAACCATAATTAGATCCAATTTTGTAAACCGTTCTACCCCTACCTAACAACTACAGTTTTCTGGTGTCTTCAGGCCAAGCGTAGCAGCATGAGATAATATATAGAAAGCCTAGTCTCATGACATCCAAATCCAGCTTTAATGGTCTTTAAAGGGCAAGGTTTACGCGGACATTAACTTTCCAAAGTGTTTTAAGCCTTATACTCCACCCTTTACGGTTTTTAGCACTCAATGACATATACTGCATCCACACACACAGCTGAGCTGTGTGTGTTGAAAGCCATTTGAATATCTAACGTTTGCTATCAATAAATGTATATACTATCAGAACAACAACATGGCTGCATATTGTTAGTTGCTTCTCCTAAGCTGGTTTTTTGTATGTGCACACGCTCCCTGCCTGTACATGTGTATGAGACAGCGGTGAGAAAAAACGCCAAACTAATTCTTATGGCTGATGAGCATTTTTTAATTCAATAGAATTAGTCATTTTGACATTTAAAAACCACTAATGGCAACCATATCACGATGGCCTATGGTTGCTGTTGGCTTGATTCCAGAATGCAGAGAAGGTAAGCAAACAATGTCATTTAAATAGGTACCACACTCTAGAAGAATGATACAAGTTTTAGCAGAAACTCCAAAATCAATATAACCCTGTGACATCAGGGACAGGTGAGAGGAATAGCACTCAGTCAGAAGCAGGGGTTAAGTCACTGCAGAACAAAGAAGTGGAACAAAAGCATGAGCACAAGACAGGAAGAAACAATAAAAGAAGGAAAAAAAATAACCCCCAAAACTGTCATGCAGACTTTGTTGAGATAGCCGGCGGTCTTCATGTTGTATTTATTGAATTGATGAAAATGTACAGTAACTTTGAGCAAGTTACAAATAGCCCCCAAATACTGTTAAAGTTGAGCAAATAATTAAATAGTTAAGTTTATTTCGAACATGCAATGTAATTCATCACGTTTCCTGTTTCATTACAGCACGTCCAAAAAGGAGTAGGAAGAAGCAGAGCCTGTTTAATCCTACCCCTTTTCATACCATAACAATTTTATCCAATTTCCTTGTTGTCTGTAACAGAACAGTGAGCAAATAAACAATAAATAAATTATAATGCATAGTAAGCAAACAAATATTAAATACCTAAATAATCTGTCTTAATAATAAAAAAAAAGGTTCAAGATGTTCATCATAATTATTGTTCTGTGTACTTTGTGAACACTTGTAGTTTGAACAGTCTCTCAAACTGAATCACATTGGAGCTTTGTTTGACTTTGGTTATTCCATTCCATAATTTAATTCCACATACAGTTATGCTAAAGGTTTTAAGTGTTGTACAACCATACAAATGTTTTAAATTAGATTTTCCTCTAAGTTTATATTTCTCTTTTGTTGAGAAGAATTGTTGTACATTCTTGGGTAGCAGGTTATAGTTTGCGTTGTACATACTTTTAGCTGTTTGCAAATGCACTAAATCGTTCAATTTTAATATGTTTGATTTGATAAAGTGTTTGTATGTTGTCTATATCCAACTTCATGTATTATTCTAATTGATGTTTTTTGTAACACCGTTCATGAATGAAGCACACATTTGTAGTTTCCCCATATTTCTACACAATAACTCAGATATGGTAACATTAGCGAGCAGTAAAGAATATCAAGTGATTTTTGGTCGAGAACATGTTTAGCTTTATTCATTATTGTCGGTTTTCTTGCTACTTTATGTTATATGTTTTACATGAGATTTCCAATTCATTTTATCATCCATTTTTACACCCAAACGTGTTTTCTTTTACCCTTTCAATATCTACTCTGTCTATTTGTGTTTGACTTTCTATTTTACTGTTACCAAATAGCATTATTTTAGTTTTACTGAGATATAGGTGAATGTCTTAGAGAGAAACTTTGAGGTGTTGGAGAATGTTGCAATAAATGCTAACAAACATCCCGTATGGCAGGATATAGACTATCAACTGGATGCGTTTCACGTCATAGGTGACGCACATATGAAACAGTGAAGTTTTTGGTCATCTCTTATACAATCCATGTACTAATACAGTGGTTCTCAAATGGGGGTACACGTACCCCTGGGGGTACTTGAAGGTATGCCAAGGGGTATGTTAGATTTTTTTTAAATATTCTAAAATTTAAAAAATCCTTTATAAATGTATTTATTGAATAATACTTCAACAAAATATGAATGTAAGTTCATAAACTGTGAAAAGAAATGCAACAATGCAATATTCAGTGTTGACAGCTAGATTTTTGGTGGACATGTTCCATAAATATAGTTTATGTTTAAAATATTATTTTTTTAGTAAAGAAATGTTTAGAATTAAGTTCATGAATCCAGATGGATCTCTAGTATAATCCCTAAAGAGGGCACTTTAAATTGATGATTACTTCTATGTGTGGAAATCTTTATTTATAATTGAATCACTTGTTTATTTTTCAACAAGTTTTTAGATATTTTTATATCTTTTTTTCCAAATAGTTCAAGAAAGACCACTACAAATGAACAACATTTTGCCCTGTTATACAATTTAATAATAATAATAATAATAATAATAATAATTTAATAGGGACGGTGTGGCGCAGTGGGGAGAGTGGCCGTGCGCAACCCGAGCGTCCCTGGTTCAATTTCTACCTAGTACCAACCTCGTCACGTCCGTTGTGTCCTGAGCAAGACACTTCACCCTTGCTCCTGATGGGTGCTGGTTGGCGCCTTGCATGGCAGCTCCCTCCATCAGTGTGTGAATGTGTGTGTGAATGGGTAAATGTGGAAGTAATGTCAAAGCGCTTTGAGTACCTTGAAGGTAGAAAAGCGCTATACAAGTACAACCCATTTATTTATTTATTTATTTATAATAAATCAGAAACTGATGACATAGTGCTGTATTTTACTTCTTAATCTCTTTTTTTCAAACAAAAATACTTTGCTCTAAATTGGGGCTACTTGAATTCAAAAAAGTGTTCACAGGGGGTACATCACTGAAAAAAGGTTGAGAACCACTGCACTAATACATATATATTTAATTTTGAACATAATGCCTATTTGGCTGATTGATTGTTCACATAGCATGTTTGGTACAATATATTTGTCTATTAAGCATTAGGTCTTCTCGGAAAAAGAAAATATCCGCTGTGGCTGTAGGCAACCACTTTCAACGTCAAAAGATGGTGTTAGCTGTGAGTGATCAGCATTCAGCAGATATTTCTACCTCTGCATGCGCTTTAAAATGTCAGCTGCACTCCTTGGAACACCATATTGAAAGAAATAGCGCACCGACATCCTGTGCTGCACCTGCCACCGTTTGATCCTGAAGCAGACCCGCTTTTACTCAAATTCCTCCGTCCACATCCTCGCTTACCTCCAGCAAGAAAGAAGAAAAGTAAACAAGTGTTATCATGTGAGCTGATGCAAATTGAAAATGTCGCGTCTTCCTTTTCCAGAATGATTCACTGGGCTGGACGCATCGAGAAGGAGCTGGAAAAAGTTCTGCAGCACGTTACCGGAACTCAGCAAATGAGATCGGTGAGTGAACTTTAGTAAATGATGACCTTTTATGAACATACTTTTTATCACCTGAGTGATATGAAATAGAACCTGTTTGGTTTGAGTCCATATGGCTTCCTCCCTGCACGAGGCAGCATGTAACGTGTGGCAGATGGCTGAGGCGGGTCGTGGTTGACACTGGTTTAAAATGTCCCGTCTTCACACATTTGCTGAAACGCACCCTGAGATAAAAGCTTTGTTATTGCCGGCGAGTGTGCGTCATCCGGCTGGTGGCGTCCTGAACTTGGGCCATAGCACAGCGAGGGAGGGAGTTGACAGAAGTAAAAGGTTAATGGACATTACTGGATGTCAGTGCAAGATAATGTTCAATGTCACCAAACACTCACGGCAGCTTGTCTGCATCAGCACTGCATTTATTTACGTGTCACACAAATGTAGTACGTCTTGCTGCATGTTTGCATCACTGGAATAAAAACCTGTGTTGTTCCAATTTCAATCATGGGTGGTATAAACCAGTGGTCCCCAACCACCGGGCCGCAGAAGAATTTTTTATAAAAAAAAAAAATAAATAAAAATAAATACATTTTTAATTAAATCAACCTAAAAAACACAATATACACTCACAATTAGTGCACCAACCACAAAAACCAAAATTTTTCATGACAAAAACGTCCTTTTTTCATGACAAAGAAGAAAAAAAAGGACACCCCCCGGGCCGCGGAACAAATTATTAAGCGGTCCGCGGATACAAAAAGGTTGGGGACCACTGGTATAAACCAGTGTTGGGCCGCTAATGCCCCCTTGAGGCCGCCAAAAAAATATCTGTTTGTCCGTTTGGGCCTGAACTGTACACTTTTCCACCACTTGTGGGAGTAATGACAATATCAAACAAAAAGAAGAAGTCTGGAGCTGAAGTTGTGTAATGCACTTTAATTTTATTGATAGTTCAGTTAAGAAACATATATCCAACCATCCATTTTCTACCACTTTTCCCATTTTGAGTCGCGGGGGGTGCTGGAGCCTATCTCAGCTGCACTCGGGTGGAAGGCGGAGTACACCCTGGACAAGTCGCCACCTCATCACAGGGCCAACACAGATAGACAGACAACATTCACACACTAGGGCCAATTTAGTGTTGCCAATCAACCTATCCCCAGGTGCATGTCTTTTGAGGTGGGAGGAAGCCGGAGTACACGGAGGGAACCCACGCAGTCATGGGGAGAACATGCAAACTTCACACAGAAAAATCCCGAGCCCAGGATCGAACACAGGACCTTTATGTTAATATTATTTATTATTAAGTTAATCAGAATTTATTTTAGCGCTGTGTGATTGTATGTGGATTTATGTTTTGTCATTTTTTGAGTCTCTACTTTTGCGGTATTTGATCAGTATTTATTTTTGTAATCAGTCCGACCTAAGCCTTGATGATAATCTTTGTGATTAACTCATGCTTTCATATCATTTTACAAGGTTTATCTTGTTAAACTGTAAGTAGGTCAGGTCGTTTTGCTTTTGCTCTATTCACTATTATTTATCAGCCTTGCACGTATTAGTTAGGTTAAAGATAAAGTCCCAACGGTAGTCACACACACAATAGGTGTGGTGAAATTACTCTCTGCATTTGACTCATCCCCAAGTTTGCCCCCTAGGAGGTGAGGGAGCAGTGAGCAGCAGCGGTGGACGCGCCCGAGAATCATTTTGGTGATTTAACCCCCAATTCCAACTAGGGCTGGGCGATATATTGATATACTCGATATATCATGGGATTGTCTCTGTGCAATATAGAAAATGACTATATTGTGATATTCGAGTATACGTTCTCACGCAGTTACTTTTAGCTGCGGGCATTACACTGCATGTGTTTTTCCCTCTTTTTTGTCTCTTGTAAACTAAGCCCACCTCCTTACATACTTCACGTGTGCAATGTCACTCGCCCTCTCCAAGCAGAGAGGTAGCGACATGGGTAACATTAGCTGTGATGCTAACGGTGTTATTGAATTATCTTGTGTGACATCAAGCACAAAAGTGTACTTTATTTGTTTTTTAACTATTGTAGTGGCATTCTGTACAAAACGTACACTTTAATTTAGTGTTGTTGTGATACGTCATCTTAGTGACATCATGCACAAACGTGCACTTTATTTGTTTTAAACAATTGCAGATACGTTCTGTACAAAAAGTGCAATTTAATTTAGTGTTGTTTTGATATGTCATCTTAGTGAAATCATGCACAAAAGTGCACTAATAGCTTGTTTTAAAATGTCTATGACAATCTTGCACTTTTTTGTTCTGAAATGACATGAATGTTTGTGCCACTGCTTAATTGTTTAATAAATACAGTTTTGGTCAATTCACTTAGTTGTGATTTCCCTCTCTGCATGAAAGTTTAAAATGAGCGTATATTAATGCAGTATGAACAAGAATGTTTTAATGTAGACACAGAATCATCATACTGCTGTGATTATATGTATTAAGTGCTAATTCAAGGCTAAGACAAAATATTGAGATATTTATCATGTATTGCGATATGGCCTAAAACTATTGAGATATTAAAAAAAGGCCATATCGCTCAGCCCTAAGTCCAACTCCTAATGCTGAGTGCCAAGCAGGGAGGCAATGGGTCCCATTTTATTGTCTTTGGTATGACTCGGCCGGGCTTGAAATTCACGACCTTCCGGTCTCAGGACGGACACTCTGAGCCGTTATTTAGTACTTGTTTATGTTTTTAGGTAATCGTTAGTATATATTCTTTACATTGAACAAGAGAGTCAAATTCCTTGTGTGTTTAACATACTTAGCCAATAAAGCTGATTTTGATTCTGACTATGAAATCAAGAGTAATATTATGAATTCAGTGTAATATTTCATTCGCCCCCGGGCCCCTCTGTAGTGGAAATGTTTGGCCGCCGAGGTCAAAAATGTTAAGAACACCCGGCGAAATCGATACTCATGTGTACAAATGTTTCAACTACTCGTTTGTTAGGGCAGCTGGCGAACCACAGCCTACATTATTACTGCAGATCTACGTTATTGTAAAGTACTGCAAGACTTGCAAAGCAGTAATTCGCGAGCACAACTAACATTTTAAAGCGCATTAAGTGGTGTATAAATCCGTTAAAATGTGGCAACTCATACACTATTATTTCGGGATACGAATGCCCCAGCTTACGAGTTTTTCAGGATACATGATGTTTCTAGGCTGATTTTTATGCTTTAGTTTGCAAGAATAATTATGGGTTACAAGCCTCCCCGGCACTAGTTGGCGTAGTGAATGTCACAGTGAACCCTGTAAGAGCCGGACAAAACATCCAAACTTTGTTTTTCAAAGCATGAGAAGGCAAAAAGTGAGTGTGGAAGATAAGAAGTGATAATCTTTTTTTTTTTTTTTCCCTGTCCAGCTACTTAGGCAAATCATATAGTTGATGTAGATGCCTATGTCGGCTGTTCAGATTTACTTTACAAAAGAGAAGTGTAGGATACTTCTCTTGTTGCCTTATTTCAATTTGACTTTATTAAATATATTTATATTATCATTTGGTGCAGCCGGGGCGGAGCAGGAGGGGATAGAAAGAGGGAAAAAAAGGAAGACAGAGGGGAGAATTGTGGGGATGAGGGGATTAGACAGAGAGACAAAAACAACAACAGCAAACACAACAATAACAACAAAAACAACAACAACAATAGAACATCACCAGCACATACGATATGTACAAATATGATCATAAAAGTGATGGCAAAGAAGCAGTTAGCGAAATAAATCATATAGAAATGACAATAAGCATTTTTACACTACAACTGGAGCAATACAAATAGCAATAAAAAAAAGCGCTATTGATCATAAGCAATACCAATAGTTTACCTCTATTATCAACAATACAGTTGTTCAAATGCAACAATACATATACATAATGATAACTACAGATAAAAAAAAAAGGAATACCGAAAAATGGAGGGGAAGAGAAAGAGGCAACCTACTGTATATTAAGCTTGTAGATTGTTATAGTAACAATGGGTTAAGCTTTGTCAATATGCCATGTGTTACCCAGTTTCCCCTAGGGCAACAACGTAATATATGTTTGATGAAACGTGATCATGTGCATGAGTGTATGTGTGTATATGTACTTGTATATGTACAGAATGTGTATAGAAATGTTTGTACAGTAAATGTATATGTACAGTATGTATATATGTATGTTTGTACAGTGAATGGATATGTACAGTATGTGTATGTTTGTACCATGAATGTGCGTGTAGATGGACGAACTTGGAGTATGTAGGTACTGTATGTACTGTATTTGTGTATGTATGTGGGAGCGTAAGTATGTATGTATGTATGTATGTATGTATGTATGAATAACAGTCTGTGTGTGAGTATATGTGTGTTTGTATGTACAATATATTTGACTCCCAGTGTGCGTGGGAGCCAGAGTACGGCCCCAGCCGCCCAGAGAGCCCAACCCAAACAGCAGGCGTGGCGCCCAGGGAGCCAGGGACCACCGGCCCCACGCAGCCAAGCCGGCTAGCGACTGGAAGTCATATTCATTGAAATAGAGAAAGAAAACCCTAAAAAAAATGACAAAGTGTAGATAGCTAACTTGGTGAAGCAGTTAGAGCGTAGCACTGCCAGGCTGCACCATACTGAAGCAGAATGAGTCTAACGCCAGCCAAGGATGTAAAAATAATATATAAATAGTGGAAAATTATCCATGAAAATATGGAGAAGCAGCAACAAGGAGATACCTTAGAAGGTACAGTAAATACTAGGGCTGTAGATCTTTGGGTGTCCCACGATTCGATTCAATATCGAGTCTTGGGGTCATGATTCGATAATATATCGATTTTTTTCAATTCGATTCGATTGTCGATTCAAAACCGATATTTTTCGGATTCAAAACGATTCTGTATTCATTCAATACATACGATTTCAGCAGGATCTACCCCAGTCTGCTGACATGCTAGCAGAGTAATGGATTTAAAAAAAAAAAAAGCTTTTATAATTGTAAAGAACAATGTTTTATCAACTGATTGCAATAATGTAAATTTTTTTGAACTATTAAACGAACCAAAAATCTGACTTATTTTATCTTTGTGAAAATATTGAACACAGTGTGTTGTCAAGCTTATTAGATGCGATCCAAGTGTAAGCCACCGTGACACTTTTTATTTATTTTTATAAATGTCTAATGATAATGCCAATGAGGGATCTTTAATCCCAGCTATGCTGAAATTATAGTGAAGTGAAGTGAATTATATTTATATAGCGCTTTTCTCTAGTGACTCAAAGCGCTTTACATAGTGAAACCCAATATCTAAGTTACATTTGAACCAGTGTGGGTGGCACTGGGAGCAGGTGGGTAAAGTGTCTTGCCCAAGGACACAACGGCAGTGACTAGGATGGCGGAAGCGGGAATCGAACCTGCAACCCTCAAATTGCTGGCACGGCCACTCTACCAACCGAGCTATATATAGGTAGATAATATTGATACTGTTGTTGATAATATTCATTTTTGTTTCACTACTTTTGGTTTGTTCTGTGTCGTGTTTGTGTCTTCTCAATTGCTCTGTTTATTGCAGTTCTGAGTGTTGCTGGGTCAGGTTTGCTTTTGGAATTGGATTGCATTGTTATGGTATTACTGTGTAGTGGTTTGTTGGATTGATAAAAAAAAAAAAAAAAAAGATTTTTTAAAAAATGAGAATAGATTCTGAATCGCACAACATAAACGATTCGATTCGTATTCGAATGTATTTTTTCCCACACCCCTAGTAAATACTGTGCATTATTATTAAAATACCTCATAAAACTATGGTACCTTTTTATACTACATTCTATTGTATTGATTTTATACAATATTCATTATCTAAAAGTTTGTTTTTACTTTCAAAAAGCATGTTACATATTCAAATTGTAATTATTTGGGGGCTCCAGCACCGATGGAATTGATTTTAATACATTTCGATGGCCAACACTGTTATGCAGGACAAGTTTTTCTATGTGCAAATTGTCACAGAACCATTTAAACTCGTATTCCGAGGTACCTATGGTACTGCCAACTGGTGGAGGTAATACATACTACATCATGAGGTTGCCTACAGCCACAGCTGTTACCTTCAATATGTTTTTTTTTTCAAAATTGATGGTAATTAGAGACACCAGCGATTTAATTTTTTAGTATAAGTTTATGTTTCTTTATGTTTTGGCTAGACAAAAAGAGAACTGTACGCGTGTTCGTTGTGTACGTTGAAACGGCGACACAAAGTTAAACGTGGACTTAGTTTCATTTACCCGACAAGTGTCCAAGCGACACAAAGTTAAAAGTGGATTTAGTTTAATTTACCCTACAAGTGTTCAAGGTTTTTCTCAGTGGGCTCAGCTCAGAGTCACGGACGGTAATGTCTTGTGTTGAGTGTACAGAAGGTGATGTGTGTGCGTGTGCGTGCGTGTGCACGTGCACAGCGCATGTGTCAAGGCATTTATCATGGCTTCGAACAGGAGTCGTCACAGGGTGTGCTAAATGGCCCAGCGTGCTTAGAAAAGCCATTTTCTAAATGGATGCCTCCTCGCTATACGTGTGTGTGATAGAAATCCCGCCAGGCCACAGTGGCTGCTAACAAGATCGCTTCCCTGTTGTTCCCTTTTCTCCTTTTCACCTGCAGACAACATCGTGTTGATTGTGTGCTAATTGTGACTTGACTTTCTGACGCAGGGAGGAAAGGCGTGTTTAGATTCCACCCTGACATCAATATCGAAATTCATCATAGTGTTTTCCTTATCATTACCAGCATTTATCAGCATGGTTGTAGTTTGCACTGCTTTGAACTCTTTTGCTATTTCATAATAATCATTTACTTGATGTATTCCCTCTGGGGCGGTTTGTTGACACTCTGTTGTTGATCTTTTTATGTACTCCAGTACGCACGCACACATTTAAACACACTCACAGCACGACATGTACTAGACGAGGGAAATGCTACCAGTGTGGGCTCTGCCACACTGGTAGCATTTCCTCGGAATTCTGATTTTAGATGCCTTGCTCAAGGGAGCGTCTATATAAGAAGACATCTCTTCTGCTTGATGGAATAGTGCAGTGGTTCTCAAATGGGGGTACGCGTACCCCTGGGGTACTTGAAGGTATGCCAAGGGGTACGTGAGATTTATTTAAAATATTGTAAAAATAGCAACAATTCAAAAATCCTTTAGAAATATATTTATTGAATAATACTTCAACAAAATACGAATGTAAGTTCATAAACTGTGAAAAGGAATGCAACAATATTCAGTGTTGACAGCTAGATTTTTTGTGGACATGTTCCATAAATATTGATGTTGGTGAAGAAATGTTTAGAATGAATCCGGGTGGATTTCTATTACAATCCCCAAAGAGGTCACTTTAAGTTGATGATTACTTCTATGTGTAGAAATCTTTATTTATAATTGAATCACTTGTTTATTTTTCAACATGTTTTTACTTATTTTTATATCTTTTTTTCCAAATAGTTCAAGAAAGACCAATACAAATGAGCAATATTTTGCACTGTTATACAATTTAATAAATCAAAAACTGATGACATAGTGCTCTATTTTACTTCATCTCTTTTTTTCAACCAAAAAGGCTTTGCTCTGATTAAGGGGTACTTGAATTTGAAATATGTTCACAGGGGGTACATCACTGAAAAAAGGTTGGGAACCACTGGAATAGTGTATTTAATTTGGTATAGTGTATACAATGTTGGTACCTTATATCAATTTTGGTATAGTGTATTTATACTTGGTACTATGTATTTCATTTTAGGAAACATTTTGTAAAATTGTATTCAATTTGGTAAAACAAAATTATAAAGTGTTATTAA
Organism: Nerophis ophidion; assembly: GCF_033978795.1. Lineage (NCBI taxonomy): Eukaryota > Metazoa > Chordata > Actinopteri > Syngnathiformes > Syngnathidae > Nerophis > Nerophis ophidion. The sequence continues at coordinate 19,848,490 of NC_084626.1, forward strand.
TAGTGTTTAAATCTGTTATTGCTTTTATTTTGGTAAACACATTGTTTTTGTTCTATTTAATTTTGGTACAGTGTAATAATTTGGGAAAATTTTGGTATAGTGGATAATGTATACATTTTGGTGTATATATATATGTATGTATATATATATATATATATATATATATATATATATATATATATATATATATATATATATATATATATATATATATATATATATATATATATATATATATATATATACACACACACATTTAAATTTGTTAAAAAAAACTGTTTAATATTGGTACAGTGGAGGGGCGACCAAAGTGCGGCCCACGGGCCAAATATAGCCTGCAGCTCGTTTTTTATTGGCCCTCGGCAGATTGTAAAAAAAATAATTAATTCAATATTACCAAGACTTGTCCAGGGTGTGCTCTGCCTTTTGTCAGAGTGCATTTGAGATAGGCTCCAGCCACCCTGGGAGGAACAAGCAATAGATAATGGATGGAAGGCATTATTGTCAAGATGTTATTAATAAGGCTGTCAAACTAAACATTTAAAAGTGTTTGAATTTGCATGAATTATAATTAAATAACAAGTATTAATAATATTACAAAGTTGCTCGCATGATTTCAATTAGCTTAAACATTTCAATTAAATTACAAAAGACCCCAATACTTGGTCACAAATACTTTTTTTTCTTTTTGACAGCCCTACTTATTAGATTACACCAATTTCCACCTATAACACAAAGCTAATGTGGTTAGGTAAGCTTAGCATATATTGACGTTCATTGGTTTGCTTTTAGCATTTTTTGTGTACAACATGTATTAAAGTGACTCCGGCATCTTTCGATTTTACTTAATGTGGCCCCTCGCTGGAAAAATTGTAGACACCCCAGCTATCGTGTATTTCTTTTTTTTAAATATTTTTATTTAATCATGGTATAGTGTGTTAATTTTTTAAAACATTTTGGTATTTGTATAATTGTATTTATTATTTTGTACAGTTTATTTAATTTGGTATGATGTGTAAATGTTGCTATATTGTATAGTTTTCAGGATAGTGTATTTGATTTCGTTTAAACATTTTTTAACGTATTTAATATTGGTGTATTGTATTTACCTTTGGTACATTAGTATTTAATCTTGCTATAGGCTTTTGGTATGTGTACTAATTTGGTGTAATATATTTAAGGTTGTATAGTTTATGTAATTTAATATACTGTATTAATTTTGGTATAATGTATACATTTTTGTATAAAAAAACAAGAGTATAAAGAAGTCATACTGTTCCATTACCTTTTTTCATACTACTGTCACTACTCAACTGCCAAAGAACTGTCGACACCTTCATATTTGTTCCTTTCTATACTGTATATATTGTTACATTATTTGATCTTGGACTGGTACTGTATTTGACTACTGTACTTTTGCTTGTACTAATACTTCTACCATAACTTCTGTGACTTATCGTGCAACTTAATTGTCTTGTAATTAATGTACATCAGAGCTATTCAATTGTTTTGTATTTATCAATCAATCAATCAATGTGTATTATATTCTGCAACTAGTGTTTGGAACCCACTGTACGCAATATCTGAAGAGCATAGAAAAAAGCATTTCACAGTGGTGTAGTCTGCGTGTGACAAATACAACTTGAACCTTGTATTTGATTTAGTTAAAAAACATTGGTTTAATGTATTTGTTATTGGTATCGTGTATTTAATTGTGGTATATTATATTTAATCTTGGTATAGTTTATTAATTTTGGTATATATTTTGGTGTGTGTATTATTTTGGTATAATATATAACATTTATGTATAGTTTATTTAAATTTGGTATAATGTATTATTTTGGTATAACGATTTTTGGTAAAGTGTATTTGATTTTGGTAAAAAAAAAAAAATTGGATTAGTGTATTAAATGGTATAATGTAGTATGTTTTTAATTCTGTCAGGCTTTCCCCTGACAGTTTGTCTATGTTTTAGTTTTTTCCTCTGCATTTGTCGGTTTCCTCTGTGTTTAGTATCTCCTGTCTTTAGTTCCTGTCTAGTGCTCTTATTTTGTCAGCTTCCTGTCTTGTTCCCTGAGTACTGTGTTCCTCCTCAGCTGCGGTTGATTGGCACCTGGCCACACCCGTTGCCAATCAGCCTGCTCCTATTTGTACCTGCTTTGTCTTGTGTCAGTTGCTGGATCATTGTATTGTCATTTGTATTGTCGTTGCCTCATGTCACTGTTGTGTCTTTGCTACCTGTCGTGTCTGGCATCATTTCAGCTATTACCTGTTGTGCTACATCTTGTCCTGGTCGTCATAGCGGTAAGCTGTTTTTGTTAGCCATTAGCTATTTCCAGTTTTTCAGTTTGTTATCCTCTAAATTCCATGCTAAAGTTCCTTTTTGTTTTTCTTGCTCCCAGTGCTAGCTCTCTTAGTTTGTTATTCCGCCCATCTGCGTGCTTTTTGTTTGTTCTTGTTTAGTTTTAATTAAATCAGGTTTTCATATACCATGCCTGCCTCCATCTCTGCATCTCGGGGTTAGACATCAACAAATAACTTTGACAAATTCTGAATACATCATGTTTGGTGGGAAACCAAACCAGATCTACCCAAAGAGGAAGAGGAAGAAGTAGTGTGCCGTGGAGTGGAAGTTTAGACGAGGATAGATGAGGAGCGTGGGCGACTGTTGCATGTAGGAAAAAGGGTTTGTAAAGGGGTCTGATGTGAAAAACCTTGACAATAAGATTAATGATTGTGTTTCTATTTGGTGTCATAGGGATGAAGTTGATGCAATGATAAAGGAGATGCTTGACAAACAGTATGTTCTAAACGGGAGCACATGGATGTGCTGTTTATAGTCTTTTATCCTCCATGTTGTTATTGTTTGATTTGCTACAGCGTGGAATGATGAGAGGCGGCATCGGACGCTGCCATTGTTTCCACATCCTCAGGCTTACTGCGAGCAGTTTTAATAGACACACGTGTGCACACAACACCCACGCATGATGTCATCTTTACATGGCTGCATTATTTGTGCAGAATATGTACATCAGAATTGTCAGAACATTTTACTGTTCTGTGTGATTGTGGCTAATACATTTTACAACTGAAAGAAATGTTAACTTGTGTTAGTTGTTAGGATCCCACATCAGCACAATTGCATGACAAAAATCTTTTCACCTACTACTTTTGAAAGAAGTAGTGGCAGGTTGAATGCTCGCTTTTCAAGTTGCATCTTGTTATGACAAGTTGTGGCAGCACGGGCGTAGCCAGGGGTGAAGTGGGGCGGTGTCAAAATGACGCCATTGTATAATTTGCATTATTGGGTATGACGCATGTCCACCCATTTTTCTAACACTGGTCCATCTCGTGCTGGAGCCCATCACAGCTGCACTCTGGCGGAAGGTAGCGTAAACCCTGGACAAGTTGCTAACTCCATCCATCCATTTTCTACCGCTTATTCCCTTTGCGGTCGCGGGGGGCGCTGGTGCCTATCTCAGCTACAATCGGGCGGAAGGCGGCGTACACCCTGGACAAGTCGCCATCTCATCACAGGACCAACACAGATAGACAGACAACATTCCCACTCACATTCACACACTAGGGCCAATTTAGTGTTGCCAATCATTCTATCCCCAGGTGCATGACTTTGTAAGTGGGAGGAAGCCGGAGTACCCAGAGGGAACTCACGCATTCACGTGGAAGACATGCAAACTCCACACAGAAAGATCCCGAGCCCAAGATTGAACCCAGGACTACTCAGGACCTTTGTATTGTGAAGCAGACACACTAACCCCTCTGCCACCGTGGAGCCCGAACAACGTTTCTGAAAGTGCAATTGCAAGAAATTTAGGGATTTCAACATATACGGTCTATAATATCATCAAAATGTTCGGAGAATCTGAAGAAATCACTCCACGTAAGCGGCATGGCCAGAAACCAACATTGATTGACCGTGACCTTCGATCCCTCAGACGGCCCTGTATCAAAACCGACATCAATCTCTAAAGGACATCACCACATGGGCTCAGGAACACTTCAGAAAACCACTGTCACTAAATACAGTTTGTCGCTACATCCTTAAGTGCAAGTTAAAGCTCAACTATACAAAGCGAAAGCCATTTATCAACAACATCCAGAAACGCCGCCGGCTTCTCTGGGCCCGAAATCATCTAAGATGGATTGATGCAAAGTGGAAAAGTGTTCTGTTGTCTGACGAATCCACATTTCAAATTGTTTTTGGAAATATTCCACATCGTGTCTTCCGGACTAAAGGGGAAGCGAACCATCCAAACTGTTATTGTACTGTTAAAGTACAAAAGCCAGCATCTGTGACGGTATGGGGTGTATTAGTGCCCAAGGCATGGGTAACTTACACATTAATCGTGAAAGGTACATACAGGTTTTGGAATAACATATGCTGCCATCTAAGCGCTGTCTGCTTATTTCAGCAAGACAATGCCAAGCCACATTCAGCACATGTTACAACAGCGGGGCTTCGTGAAAAAAGATTGCGGGTACTTTCCTGGCCCGCCTACAGTCCAAACCTGTCTCCCATCGAAAATGTGTGACGTATTATGAAGCGTAAAATAAGACAGCGGAGACCCCGGACTGTTGAACGACTGAAGCTCTACATAAAACAAGAATGGGAAAGAATTAAACTTTCAATGCGTCAACTATTAGTTTCCTCAGTTCCCAAACCTTTATTGAGTGTTGTTAAAAGAAAAAGTGATGTAACACAGCGGTGAACATGCCCTTCCCCAACTACTTTGGCACTTGTTGCAGCCTTGAAATTCTAAGTTAATTATTTGCAAAAAAAAAAAATTGAGTTTGAACATCAAATATCTTGTATTTGTAGTGCATTCAATTGAATATGGGTTGAAAAAGACTTGCAAATCATTGTATTCTGTTTTTATATACCTCTAACACAATTTCCCAACTCATATGGAAACGGGGTTTGTACATATAAATACATATACATTCCTCGCGCACTAATTGACTGAAAGAGCGCGCACTTGCCGCGTACTTGCCCGACACTGCGGCGTGAGTGCAATGATGTTACGTTATCGATGAGAAAATTTATTTTTGGACAATATGATATGCCTGAGCGTCTCGGAAACACCGAGAGTAACAAGGTGGTGGTAAATGGATTAGAAAGAACAGATTTCAAAAATAATAATTCGAATTCGAATTTTTTTTTTTTTAACTTGGGACTTCCAGCGGGCCGGATTTTGGATGCTGGCGGGCCACGTTCGGCCCGCGAGCCATAGTTTGGGGACCCCTGGTTTAGAGACTCAACTTCGGTCACTAAATGTCCCCAACGAAAACATGACATCACACTTGCTTCGTTCTGCTGCTCCAGTTGGACTTTCTCTACTTAAAAGCCACCACTGCCCTTTCAATATTTGCACATTTTCTAGATCGCTTTCCGCAGGTATACACCGGATATAGTAAAGTCAGGTCCACATTGCAGACATGCTGACAGTTACGTCTTGTTTACGTCCTCACATTTGGTTTTGGTGGCTATTTTCAATGATCAAACTCTTTTTTTGGTGGCCAAATTTTTGGTTTATTACTACTCAATAGTGCACAAATAACGCAATATATATATATATATATATATATATATATATATCCATTCATACTGTATCGACCTGCTGGTGGTAATGTTTTGTGTTTGTGTGGTTCTGATATAATGGTAACTTTTTTAATGATCGCAAACAAACCGTCCGTGCCTCTAGAGTGATTGGTGGAGAATGAGGAGTTGTTGTGTGTCTGTGGAAGCACGGAGACTGAAGTGGGTACACAGGAGGTAAAACATGTTGGAATTGGGCCAATTGGCAACAAAAGTTAAAAATAGCATCACACTTGACTTCTTCTGGAGTCTACGATACATTATATTTTTCACATTTGTTTTCACGTAAAAACCCCTTATTTCCTAGGTAATACGGCTTCAATTTTGCCCTGGCAGTGAGCCATGACCAGTTACATTAAGGCAAGGGTGAGCAAACCTTTTGGCAAAGGGGCCATTTTGGCTTTTGAAATTTGACAGAGCGAGCACATGATGCATTTCAAAGCATATCATCCATCCATCCATCCATTTTCATAACTGTTGGAAATAAGAGTAGACTTCTTAAACATGGGCTATTTTAATCATAAATCATCTATTTTTAACAGAACATCAAAGAAACATATTATGGTATCAAAGGTTTAACACTTACATTTTCTTTTAGTAGTGGGCAGTGTTGTTGATCACCATTTTTTGCCAGTACATCGAAGTCTAGTATCAGTTTTGTTATGCCAATTATCAAAACAGATCGTTGTTCAAGTCTGGTTTAATATTTAGCGGGCTGAATTAAAGGGACAAACGGGCTGGATGTTCGGCGCGGCCCATAGTTTGCCCACACCTGCATTAAGTGGAAAACATGCTCTAGACAGGAAAAACAGCAGACTCTTTTTTTCTGAGGAAGCTTAGGTCCTTTAATGTGTGGAACAAGCTGTTGGAGACATTTTATCAGTCTGTTGTGGCCAGTGCCCTGTACCTTGCAATGGTTTGTTGGGGGAGCATCGCCAGCAAAAGGGACTTAAACCGGATTGACAAACTGATCCGGAAAGATGCCCAAACAATTGGCTGCAGATGTTACATATACTGTAATACTGAACATGGTAATTGTTATATATTGAATGTATTATATAATGTAATAATATGATATCCATCCATCAATCCATTTACTACCGCTTATTCCCTTTTTGGGGTCGCGGGGGGCGCTGCCGCCTATCTCAATATATTAGTATTTATCATATACTGTATATATAATATGTAAATATTACATATGTTGTATGTTTTATTGCTACATTTTTAGTCTAGTTTATCCCTGCGTTATTCTTTCCATTCTTACACTTTCCATCCTTTGTAACTGAGCTACTGAGTGCAACAATTTCCCTTGTGGATCATTAAAGTTTGTCTAAGTCGAAGTATAAATCACACCTTTGGTCACCTTTACACTCTTTTAATGCAATATAGTAACACTGCCTGAGGCTGAGCTAATCAGTGGCCACGATACTGAACAGTGTGCTCTGATTTTTTTTAGTTTTTATAATTTTAGTTTATTTAGCTATTTTATGCTAGAAACGCTTAATTCAGAACCAGACATGTGTAGTATAATATAAATACAATATGTAAAAACAAGTTAAAGTAATGTTTGTGCTGGCTTGTACTGAAGGAAAAAAACATTTGTGGTGTTGATAATTCAATATCAATCCGCACATCACTATGGGCGTGAATAATAATACCATTTTAATAACATTAAAATCATAATAGGAATTTTTTAAAAGCAGAAACTGTAACACTTAGGCATGGGGAACATATTCTAAGTAACAAAGACTTAATTAAAAGTGATTTGGACACTAGGGGAACATATTGTAAGTAACAGACTTAATTTAGGGTTATTTGGTTAGTGTTGGGGTTAGAGGGTTAGGATTGGTAATACTGGTTGTATAGTAAGGCCATGCAGAATAATGCATTAATAAGTACTTAATAATGACTAATTATGAGCCAATTAAAGGTGAATATGTTCCACATACTAAAGGGATACCTCACAAACATTTGGTACAAGTTTGGTGAGGTTTGAACAAGGTCATCACTGGTCAGAACAGTAGAAATATTTAACATTAACATTTTTTTACAGCACAAACGGCAGTAGTAATATAATATTTGCAGTAACAAGGGAGGCCGGCTCGACATTAACATATTAGTTTTAAAGTATTAATGCTGTGAGGAGAAGTGACCTGTTTTGTAATGATTTACTAAGCAGCTGTAATGATGTTTATTAAAACATATTGAATAGTGCCGTTCCATCTGGACCGACCGAATGTTGTTCATGAGCACAAGATCATCAGGGTCATGAGAGCTTAGACATGGTCTCTTGGCCAAGCATGTTTGTTTAATCTGGAACTCCTAGTGTGGCCCACACAGCTTCCTGTTTGAGTGGCAGCTTTAATTCGCCTGCAAACAACGAGCAAACGGAATGGACACGAGAGGCGCATAAAAGCAGCAGCGAACTGAACATTAAGCAGCGTGCGAGCTGGTCAGCGCAATTACTCGCAGCTTCACACTCCCCCAAGCAGGCAGGAGAACGCCAGGGTACACCAAAACACACACTTTGTTCTTCCTCCCTTCCATTGGTTTTGTGACATGGCAAAGGTTACACGGACTCCACAAGAGCGTTTCTATAAATGCATCCATCTGCAGGCTGCAGATATCCGAGAGACTCTTTCTTCACTGGTTATCTTTTTAGAAAATAGCTTTAGAATACTAGATTATATAGACTCGCTGCCCTTTTCCAATTTTCCGATGGCGCTCACTTTTCTGTTTTTTAATGGACTGTTGGTATTTTTCCCAGCATGCAGACCAAGTTGTGCCAATACTGAAGGCATTTAGTATTACTTTTACAACGCCACAACAGTAGGGGATCCCTACATTGATATCGGGGGCTTAGAGAGTCATGTTCACATGATTTTCTATGTAGTGCCAAATAACAAATGTCATTAAGGGTATAGAATTGGAAGGGGGGGAATACTTTGTCCTTTTAGTTAACAAACTACATCTAATTAACACGACAGAGGGGTTAGTGCGTCTGCCTCACAATACGAAGGTCCTGAGTAGTCCTGAGTTCAATCCCGGGTGTCAGGCTTGTCCCTGACAGTTTTGGTCTATGTCTTAGTTTTTCCTCTGCATTTGTCTTTAGTTCCTGTCAGCACTCTAATTTTGGTTCTGTTTCCTGTTTGTCTCCCTGAGTGCTGTGTAACCCTCAGCTGTGACTGATTGGCACCTGGCCACACCTGGGATCAATCAGCCAGCCACTATTTAAGACCTGTTTTCTCCTCCAGTCAGGGCTGGATTATTGTCGTGTCAATGTCATTGTCTACTTGTCATTCCTACTAGTCGTGTGATTGCAGTGTAGCGGTAAGCTATATTTGGTAGATGTTTGTAGCTTACTGTTTTTTGTTCCCTGCTTCCGATTTGTTTGTTCATAGCCCTTAGTTTGTTATATCCGCCCACGTGCGTGCTTTTTCTTTGTACTCTTTGTTTGTTCTAGTTCTAGTATTTTAAATTAAACTATGTTTTCCTGCAAAATGCCTCCCTCCTTCTCTGCATCTTGGGGTTCGTTACCAAATAATCCTGACACCGGGCTCTGGATCTCTCTGTGTGGTGTTTGCATGTCCTCCCCCGTGACTGCGTGAGTTCTCTCCGGGTACTCCGGCTTCCTCCCACTTCCAAAGACATGCACCTCGGGATAGGTTGATTGGCAACACTAAATTTGATGTCAGTGTGAATGTTGTCCTGCTATCTGTGTTGGCCCTGCAATGAGGTGGCGACTTGTCCAGGGTGTACGCCGCCTCCCGCCCGATTGTAGCTGAGAGAGGCTCCAGCGCCCCCCACGACCCCGAAGGGAATAAACAGTAGAAATTGGATGGATGGTTGGCTGTAGCATCATCTACAAAGATTCAAATAATTGCTATTGCGTAATCCAGTGGACACATTTACAACAGCAGTTTCTTTCATTAAAACAGTTGGGCTAATTTTTATACATGGAGAACTCATCCTGCGGGCCAGATAAAACCTGTTCACGGGCCTGATTCTGCCCTCGGGCCGTATGTTTGGCACCCCTGCTCTACATGGTCATTTCGTGGTTATGTGTGGCCAATTCCCCTCTGCTCTTTGTATTGTGCATTGACGAGCAATCTCTTAATTATTTGACATCTTTATTTGAATGATCGGTGACATTTATGCTTGGCGATCACATCACTGTCACAGTTGTCAAAAATAACCACGCAGCGTCTCCAAAGACAGTATGGGAATTAGAGGACGATTTAATTGATTTGATTTTGCTTTCATAGCAAATTTGTCTTTCTCTTGACTCCATTATTTTATCTGGGCTCCTATTTTTAGGCGTTTTTCATTTGGTGTTCTAGAACAGTGGTCCCCAACCACAGGGCCTGGTACCGGGCCGCGGCTCGATTGGCACGGGCCGCAGAATATTTTTTTATTAATAATTTTTATTTATTTTAATTTGACATTTTTAAAAAACATTTTTTATTATTAAATCAACATTTTTTTAAAAATACACTTACAATTAGTGCACCGACCCAAAAAACCTCCCTTTTTCATGACAAAGAATTAAAAAAAAATTAAAATAAAAAAGAATCAGCCTCCGCCGGGCCGCGAGACAAATTATCAAGCGTTGTTGGGGACCACTGTTCTAGAACAGTCTTTTTCAACCTTTTTGAGCCAAAGCTCATTGAAAAAATGCGGAGGCAAGCCACCAGCAGAAAAACATTTAACATGTAAACTCCGTAATTGATATGGACAGTAAAAAGTCATTGTTGCAGTTGTTAGATATGAATTCAAGCCATAACCAAGCATGCATCACTATAGCTCTTGTCTCAAAGTAGGTGTACTGTCACGACCTGTCACATCACGCCCTGACTTAGCTGGAGTTTGTTGGTGTTTATTTGTGTGCAGTGTCTTGCGCTCCTATTTCGGTGGCTTTTCATGTTTTGCTGGTATTTTTCTGTAGCAGTTTCATTCATGCCTTTGAGCGCTATTTCTCGCACCTGCTTGGTTTTGGCAATCAAGACTATTTCAGTTGTGCGGACGCTATCATTTGTGGGGAAATTGATTGTCAAGCCATGTAGGGATGTACTTTGTGGACGCCATCTGCTCCACACGTTGTAAGTCTTTGCTATCGTCCAGCATTCTGTTTTTGTTTACTTTGTAGCAAGTTCGGTTTTAGTTTTGTTTTGCATATCCATCCCTAAGCGCCAATGCCTTTTTAAGGGCACTCGCCTTTTTCTTTATTTGTTTCTTTAAGCATTAGATAAATGATAAATGGGTTGTACTTGTATACCGCTTTTCTACCTTCAAGGTACTCAAAGCGCTTTGACATTACTTCCACATTTACCCATTCACACACACATTCACACACTGATGGAGGGAGCTGCCATGCAAGGCGCCAACCAGCACCCATCAGGAGCAAGGGTGAAGTGTCTTGCTCAGGACACAACGGACGTGACGAGGTTGGTACTAGGTGGGATTTGAACCAGGGACCCTCGGGTTGCGCACGGCCACTCTTCCACTGCGCCATGCCGTCCCTAGATACGACGTTTACAAAGCAATTAGCTATCTGCTGCCACCTACTGATATGGAAGAGTATGGCATGGTTACTCTGCCAAGCTCTAGACACTCACTCAATTTGCAGATTATAATTACTGGTTTGCATAGAATATTTTTAACCAAAATAGGTGAAACTACATAATATCCCATGGTACACCAAGCTGTATGTCACGGCACACTGGTGTGGCGCGGCACAGTGGTTAAAAAACACCGTTCTAGAAAACGCAAGGTGAGTCTTTTGGGACATCATGGGTGGGTTGCTGCTATGTGCAGCGCTGCAATGCCCTTTTTAATATGGAGAACAAGAGTTTCTGCTGCATTGAAGTCTCTGAGGTTTTGTCCTCTTCTTCTTCTTCTCTTTCTCCCCACCTGCGCCTGCCTGGGATTGATTGGTCACACTAGTGAATACATTTAATTGGTTTGCTTGGCAGTGGGTGGTTCTTAAAATGCTGTGGAAGCCCAAGAAAAGCGTTTGATGGTGTAGGCAGTGAAGACTCGGATACCTTTGTCTTCTCAACTCTCCAGCTTGTGCTTCTCTCTTTTCTGTCCCCACGTTCTTTGCTGGACTCACACTCATCTCCGCCTTTGGCTGTTTTCCCAGGGCTCTTTTTAGCTTGATAGGATTTATGCTCCACCACAATTGTTGCATTACAAAAATACTCACTCACGCACATTTTCGCAATACAGTACATGCATACAGTACATGCATACAGTACATACCATCATCATCATCGGCGGTCACCATAAGCGAGTATGACCATCCTCCTGGTAGGGGGGTATCCCTTTATGGAGGATACCTGTGCGTGACTTTGGACTCTGGAGCCTATCCCAGACGTCTTTCAAGGTGGGATGAAGCCGGAGTACGTGGAAGGAACCCACACAGTCACGGGGAAAATATGAAAATCCCACAGAGAAAGTAAAACTCTTGATGTTTTTTTATTACAGTTTTAGATTAAAATTATGGAAAAAAAACGTGATTTGTAACTGCACTTTGATAAACTCACGGATTGACTCGCTATTTTAATTGCTGACATGAAAACAAGAGACATTAACGTCTTTCCCCATTAAGAAACAACATACAGTACCCCTATCGAAACTTTTAAAAAACACATTGCTGTCTAAGTAACTGAGCTAATCAATTGTGTTTTTATGGTGCATTCAAGGACTACTAAACAGAGCGCCCGCCAGAAATAATCCATCCTTCCATCCATTTTCTACCGTTTATTCCCTTCGGGGTCGCAAGGGGCGCTGGAGCCTCTCTCAGCTGCAATCGGGCAATAGGCGGGGTGCACCCTGAACAAGTCGCCACCTCATCACAGGGCCAACACAGATGGACAGACAACATTCACTCTCACATTCACTCACTAGGGCCAATTTAGTGTTGCCAATCAACCTATCCCCAAATGCATGTCTTTGGAAGTGTGAGGAAGCCGGATTACCCGGAGGAGAGAACATGCAAAGTCCACACAGAAAGATATCGAACCCAGGACGTTTTTATTGTGAGGCACATGCATTATCAATCAATCAATCAATGTTTACTTATATAGCCCTAAATCACTAGTGTCTCAAAGGGCTGCACAAACCACATCCTCGGTAGGCCCACATAAGGGCAAGGAAAACTCACACCCAGTGGGACGTCGGTGACAATGATGACTATGAGAACCTTGGAGAGGACGAAAGCAATGGATGTCGAGCGGGTCTAACATGATACTGTGAAAGTTCAATCCATAATGGATCCAACACAGCCGCGAGAGTCCCGTCCAAAGCGGATCCTACACAGCAGCGAGAGTCCCGTTCACAGTATCCCCTGTCACACTGTGCTGCCACCAGAAATAATACATATACTTCATTTGTTAGGCATATTTTATTTAAATTAATCTTTAAGTGCTACATAACAAAGCAATACTTTGAACAATAAAAGCTTAGCTATTAAAAAATTAAATACTAAGACACTCACAAACACAAAGCAAACAAAATAGTGTTTTTTCTAACAGTGTGTCCATTTATTTTAGTTATTAAAAAAAAAATGTTTTAAAAAATTTCAGTGTCTGCCTAATTACTTTTTGAGCACATTTCGCGATAACTGTGATCATTTTTATGATAGCCATGTTTATTTTGTTCCATCCCCATGCAGTCAGTACATGCAGTACATAATGTTTAGCTTTATGCAACATATTCATTTGGCTTTCAGATTAAAAAGGCACATTTTTGGCTAAAGATATTTAAAGGCCTACTGAAACCCACTACTACCGACCACACAGTCTGATAGTTTATATACCAATGATGAAATCTTAACATTGCAACACATGCCAATACGGCCTTTTTAGTTTACTAAATTGCAATTTGAAATTTCACGTTGAAAACGTCATTATGATGACGCGTGCACGTGACGTCTCGGATTGTAGCATACATTTTTTTACAGCCCGATCCAAGCTATAAGTAGTCTGCTTTAATTGCATAATTACACAGTATTCTGGACATCTGTGTTGCTGATTCTTTTGCAATTTGTTCAATTAATTATGGAGAAGTCAAAGAAGAAAGATGTAGGTGGGAAGCTGTGTATTGCAGCTGCCTTTAGCAATACAAACATGGCCGGTGTTTCCTTGTTTACATTCCCAAAGGTGAAGCTTTACTATGGAACAGAGCGGTCAAGCGAACATGGTTCCCTACCACATGTCAACCGGCAGGTTTTGGTGAGAAAATTGTGGTAATAAGTCGGCTCTTACCTTAGACATGAGTGGAGCTTGCTTCCTCCTGCAGCTGCGGACTCTTACCTCCTGCCACCGGGGACACTGGCGGTCACCACACCCGTGGCTACACCCCTCCGACTTTCAGGTACCATATAATCTCACTAAAACACTAGTAACACAATAAGCAGATAAGGTATTTTCCAGAATTATCCTAGTAATTGTGTTTAATAACATCTGAATCGCTCCCACTGCCCTTGCCTTTTTTATTTATTTACTTATTTTTTTCATAATCCTTCACTCAATATCTTCATCCACGAATCTTTCATCCTCGCTCAAATTAATGGGGAAATCGTCGCTTTCTCGGTCCGAATCGCTCTCGCTGCTGGTGGCCATGATTGTTTACAATGTGAGGAGCTCCACAACCCGTGACATCACGCGCACATCGTCTGCTACTTCCGGTACAGGCAAGGCGTTTTTATTAGCGACCAAAAGTTGCAAACTTTATCGTTGATGTTCTCTACTAAATCCTTTCAGCAAAAATATGGCAATATTGCGAAATGATCAAGTATGACACATAGAATGGACCTGCTATCCCCGTTTAAATAAGAAAATCTAATTTCAGTAGGCCTTTCATGCTTCACATATGAATTAACATCATCTGGGAAAAATACATTTTCAATGAATGCATCTGTCACATTGCAGCCCTTCATTAATAGACTGTATGATTTGAATGTTGACAAAACATTATTAATATTCAGCAGGGCCAAAAAATGAATTACGCTAATGAATCACAGTTGTTGGTAAAGCAGCACATCGCTGGAATAAAAAAGGCTATATTAATCTAAAACATTTGGTTGCTACACAGAATACATTTTATATTCCAGTTTTGATGATAGATTTTATGTATTGACTATATATGGGTCGAGCTGTCACGGTTTGGTGAACGTTGCTTGCACCGTGACCCCAAGGATGCAGAGAATGTCAGGCGGAATGCAGCTAAAAACTAAGTTTAATTGCAAGAAGGAGGCACACAGGAAGCAGACTAATAAGTACAATGACCCAGCATCAAGAGACAGGTGACACTGGTCTATAAACCCACCAATCAAGAGCAGGTGAAATAAACAGCGCTTAGAGGCATGAATAAAGGTATTGCATGACAACATACAAAGCAGGAAGTAAACACTAGAAATAAGAACGCTGGACAGGACCTAAAACAGCAAACACAGGAAAACACAAACATCACCAAACTGGTCAGTAGCAAGATGGACACAAGCATGTGTTATGAGCAAGAGATGCAAGATTGACTCTCTTCTTTGCATCAGACACTCCAGTAGTGTATTGAGTTGGCCAGTTGCTGTGGAATGTTTCAGAGAAACACATTGAGTGTGGGACAAGATGGGGATTGATAGTGCCCGCCAAGGAGAAGCCAGAGCTTGAAAAACCTCATTTTTATATTTGAGAATTGGAAATACAATACAAACAACAGAGAGGGCAGCACGGTGGAACAGGGGTTAGTGCATGTACTTCACAATACGAAGGTGCTGGGTTTGATCCAAGGTCAGGGTCTCTCTGTGTGGAGTTTGCATGTTCCCCCCATGACCGTGTGGGTTCTCTCCGGGTATTCCGCCTTCCTCCCACCTCCAAAGACATGCACCTGGGGATAGATTGATTGGCAACACTAAATTGGCCCTAGTGTGTGAATGTGAGTGTGAATGTTGTCTGTCTCTCTGTGTTGGCCCTGTGATGAGGTGGCGACTTGTCCAAGGTGTAACCCTGCTTATTGCACGAATGCAGCTGAGATAGGCTCAAGCAGCCCGTGCGAACCCAAAAAGGGACAAGCCGTAGAAAATGGATGGACGCGTTCAAAGTTTTTATGTTCCTTTTTTTAAAAATCATCAAAGCTGTTTTTTGCATTTAGTTGCCTTGTTGTACCCAAATTGAAGCAAATGGAGTTCAAACATTAAATGCGAGGTACAGTTTAACCTTGAGTACGACTCTGTTCTGTATTACTTGAGCTTTACATCTATTCTATTGTGTTTTTGTGGTGAATAGTGAAATTATTACTGCCACTAAATACAAACCCTGTTTCCATATGAGTTGGGAAATTTTGTTAGATGTAAATATAAATGGAATACAATGATTTGCAAATCATTTTCAACCCATATTCAGTTGAATATGCTACAAAGACAACATATTTGATGTTCAAACTGATTAACTTTTTTTTTTTTGCAAACAATCATTAACATTAGAATTTGATGCCAGCAACGCGTGACAAAGAAGTTGGGAAAAGTGGCAATAAATACTGATAAAGGATGGAGCGAGGTACACCCATTTATCCACAACAGCGTGAGCAAATAGTCAAACAGTTAACAAAAACAACGTTTCTCAAAGTTCAATTGCAAGAAATTTAAGAATTTCAACATCTACGATCCATAATATTATCAAAAGTTTCAGAGAATCTGGAGAAATCACTCCACGTAAGCGGCACGGCCGGAAACCATTGAATGACCGTAACCTTCGACCCCTCAGACGGCACTGTATAGAAAACCAACATAAATCTCTAAAGAATATCACCACATGGGCGCAGGAACACTTCAGAAAACCACTGTCACTAAATACAGTTTGTCGCTACATCTGTAAGTGCAAGTTAAAGCTCTACTATGCAAAGCGAAAGCCATTTATCAACATCCAGAAATGCCACCGTCTTATCTGGGCCCGAGATCATGTAAGATGGACTGATGCAAAGTGGTAAAGTGTTCTGTGGTCTGAGTCCACATTTCAAATTGTTTTTGGAAATATTTGACATCGAGTCATCAGGACCAAAGGGGAAGCGAACCATCCAGACTGTTATCGACGCAAAGTTCAAAAGCCAGCATCTGTGATGGTATGGGGGTGCATTAGTGCCCAAGGCATGGGTAACTTACACATCTGTGAAGGAACCATTAATGCTGAAAGGTTTTGGAGCAACATATCCTGCCATCCAAGCGCCGTCTTTTTCATGGACACCCCTGCTTATTTCAGCAAGACAATGCCAAGCCACATATAGCAGGTGTTACAACAGCGTGGCTTTGTAAAAAAAAGAGTGCGGGTACTTTCCTGGCCCGCCTGCAGTCCAGACCTGTCTCCCATCGAAAATGTGTGGCATATTATGAAGCGTAAAATACGACAACGGAGACCCCGGACTGTTGAACAACTGAAGCTCTACATAAAACAAGAATGGGAAAGAATTCCACTTTCAAAGCTTCAACAATTAGTTTCCTCGGTTCCCAAATGTTTATTGAGTGTTGTCAAAAGAAAAGGTGATGTAACATAGTGGTGAACATGCCCTTTCCCAACTACTTTGGCTCGTGTTGCAGCCATGAAATTCTCGGTTGATTATTATTTTCAAAAAAAAAATAAAGTTTATCAATCAATCAATCAATGTTTACTTATATAGCCCTAAATCACTAGTGTCTCAAAGGGCTGCACAAACCACAACACAAACCACTACCACATCCTCGGTAGGCCCACATAAGGGCAAGGAAAACTCACACCCAGTGGGACGTCGGTGACAATGATGACTATGAGAACCTTGGAGAGGACGAAGGCAATGGATGTCGAGCGGGTCTAACATGATAGTGTGAAAGTTCAATCCATAATGGATCCAACACAGCCGCGAGAGTCCAGTCCAAAGCGGATCCTACACAGCAGCGAGAGTCCCGTTCACAGCAGAGCCAGCAGAAAACCATCCCAAGCGGAGGCGGATCAGCAGCGCAGAGGTGTCCCCAGCCGATACACAGGCAAGCAGTACATGGCCACCGGATCGGAACGGACCCCCTCCAAAAGGGAGAGTGGGACATAAGAGAAAAAGAAAAGAAACGTCAGATCAACTGGTCGAAAAAGTGAGTCTATTTAAAGGCTAGAGTTACTTATGAGCTTGAACATCAAATATCTTGTCTTTGTAGTGCATTCAACTGAATATGGGTTGAAAATGATTTGCAAATCTTTGTATTCCGTTTATATTTACATCTAAAACAATTTTCCAACTCATTTGGAAACAGGGTTTGTTCATGGTATTTTATTTTTATGAGTGGGGGAAAAAGCTGTTATTTGGGGTGCTGTGTTTGTTTAACTGAACACAAACAAATAGGGGTGTTCTGATTTGATTTTGATGTCAGTCTGATTTTGGCAAAAAAAATAAGTATCGGATAATATCGGCTTGCATGTAAAATTTTTGATATGTCCGATACTAACAGCACACTGGGTTGGTCTTTTCTTCTATTTTACTCAATCCGTTTACAAAAGGTAAACATGGTAGGATATAGGCTACTAGGATCTAGCAGCTACACAGCAGCTAGGCACACAATATATTGCCGTATAAAACAGCTTATTTGTCAATATAAAAAAGTATCAAATAATTATACAGTAGTTGCATATTACTTACACATAACAAGGCTCCAAGGCAGAAGAGTATAAGAAAGTATTCAGTAAGAAACGTGTCCATATCATCTGAATCAGAATCACAAATACATTATTAATCCACGGGGGGAAATTGGGGCTTTCAGCACCATCCTGTTCAAGCAGGGAGACAGAACAGGAACGCTGACGGGTCTGCCAATTACAGCACCCTTGATCATTCAACTTACCGTGTCATGAGCCTAACTTCATGGATTATTGTGACCACGAGGCGTCACCATAATAATAATTACCACTGCGCTTCAACTTAAAGACAGTGAATAATAAATAGTGTTTTTCTTATATACGATTGTTCTCTGTCTGACTAATTTCACTAGATCAAACCTTTTTCTAACATTCCACACTACAAAATAATAAAATATTCGAGGCTGTAATAAGTTTCATATCAGAAGTGAAAATGTTGCATCGTAGGTATGGGGGAGCTCAGGGCCATATCATATTCTGAATATATATTCCGGTTCCTAATGGCTGCAAGCACTTGATTAAGGGTAGTCAAAGATAATGGTCTTTGTTGCCGTGGGCGATGCTTGGTGGTGGTGTTGTGCTATTTTTAATAACCGCTTTGGTTTGCTCATGGGTTCAATAGCAGGTTACGTCCAAAGACAAGCGGTGATTATACACTTATACACTAAGAGGCATTCTTAATACCTTAAGGCACACTCATTGTCTCCCTGAGTGCAATAGCATAGTTTCTATAAGAATTATAGCATTAAGAAACTTTTATTCTTTGTCGCTTATCTGGACCTGGCTGGTCCGCTGTTGCAGCTTTGGCACTTGAAACAAACGGCAGAGCTAATTTGACTATTTGCATGTATGTCACTGTTTATTAATATTGATTGGATGGAATTAATACATTTTCATATCCCAATATGTGATTAATATAAATATAATATAAAAATGTCATCACGGTCATTGTGACTTAAATTATCACTGTTATTAGTTTTATGGTATTCAATGTGATCAAAAAGTACTTACACACAGTGAAATCCTTTAACCAAGTTGTATCTAAAGATTAAATAAATAAAATAAACACACACACAATACACTTTCTTGGTAAACGAAGCAAATATTGTTCTGGCATTTTGAGAGACATATTCATATTTCAGTGTTTAAATGTTCATCTGCTTCCATTTTAATCATATAACATTAAAATTGTTTTTTTAAATGACAGGCAAATTGAGTGTTTACATTGCTTTACGTTTGTTTTACGTGACATCACGCGAGTTCACTTCCTGTTGTAGACACCCCCGTCTTTCTGCACAATTTAATAACTAATTTACTGAGACACTAATTTGTTTATATAAGTTTAGATTGGCGTGTGTCGTTTCTTAATGGGGAAAGACGGCAATTTTTTTCATACTCAATTTACCATTTGAACTTGCCAGCGTTAGTTGGTGTGTTTTTCATCACGTTTTTTTTACAAATTTTAATTGAAAACGGTAACACTAACTGTCAGGATTTTTACTGCAGTTTACAATTATTAAAGTAAAAGTTAAAGTACCAATGATTGTCACACACACACTAGGTGTGGCACAATTATTCTCTGGATTCGACACATCACCCTTGATCACCCCCTGGGAGGTGAGGGGAGCAGTGAGCAGCAGCGCTGACTGCGCCCGGCAAAGTTTCTTCCGCCGGGTGACGGGGCTCTCCCTTAGAGATAGGGTGAGAAGCTCTGTCGTCCGGGAGGAGCTCAAAGTAAAGCTGCTCCTCTTCCACATCAAGAGGAGCCAGATGAGGTGGTTCTGGGATCTGGTCAGGATGCCACCCGAACGCCTCCCTAGGGAGGTGTTAGGGCACGTCCAACCGGTAGGAGGCCACGGGGAAGACCCAGGACAAGTTGGGAAGACTATGTCTCCCGGCTGGCCTGGGAACGCCTCGGGATCCCCCGGGAGCAGCTGGAGGAAGTGGCTGGGGAGAATGAAGTCTGGGTTTCCCTGCTTAGGCTGCTGCCCCCGCGACCCGACCTCGGATAAGCGGAAGAAGATGGATGGATGTATGGACGTAGGGAGGCCTGAAAAGAATATGTTACAGCAATTAATTATAATTATGCAAAGCAAGTTACTGCGCCTAAAAGCCTACTGAAATGAGATTTTCTTATTTAAACGGGGATAGCAGGTCCATTCTATGTGTCATACTTGATCATTTCACGATATTGCCATATTTTTGCTGAAAGGATTTAGTAGAGAACATCCACGATAAAGTTTGCAACTTTCGGTGCTAAGACAAAAGCCCTGCCTCTACCGGAAGTTGCAGACGATGACGTCGAAGGTGTGGGGGCTCCTCACATATTCACATTGTTTATAATGGGAGCCTCGAACAAAAAGTGCTATTTGGACCGAGAAAACAACAATTTCCCCATTAATTTTAGCGAGGATGAAAGATTCGTGTTTGAGGATATTGATAGCGACGTACTAGAAAAAAAAAAAAAAAACGCGATTCGGACGGATTCCGATGTTTTTAGACACATTTACTAGGATAATTCTGGGAAATCCCTTATCTTTCTATAGTGTTGCTAGTGTTTTAGTGAGTTAAATAGTACCTGATAGTCGGAAGGGTGTGTCCACGAGGGTGTTGACGCGCAGTGTCTCGGGAGTCGACGGCAGCTTCATGGACAATACAAGCTCAGCTTTTCTCTGGTAAGAAGCAACTTTTTAACCACAATTTTCTCATTGAAACCTGCTGGTTGACATTCCGTCTTGATTCATGCTCGCTTGACCGCGCTCTGATCCATTGTAACGTTTCACCTCCAAGAATTTTAAAGAAGGAATCACCGTGTGTTTGTGTGGCTAAAGGCTAAAGCTTCCCAACTCCATCTTTCTACTGTGACTTCTCTAATATTAATTGAACAAATTGCAAAAGATTCAGCAACACAGATGTCCAAAACACTGTGTAATTATGCCGTTAAAGCAGACGACATTTAGCTGTGTGTGTGTGCGTAGCGCTTATACTTCCTAAAAACCCGTGACGTATTGCGTACACGTCATCATTACACGACGTTTCCAGGACGAAACTCCCGGAAAATTTCAAATTGTAATTTAGTAAACTAAAAAGGCCGTATTGGCATGTGTTGCAATGTTAATATTTCATCATTGATATATAAACTATTAGACTGCGTGGTGGGTAGTAGTGGGTTTCAGTGGGCCTTTAATGATGATTAATCCCGATTCTAAAGTGTGATTAATCCGATTAAAAAAATTAATAGTTTGACAACAGTAATAATAATTCATGCAGCTGACTGATTTAGTAAGAAGTGTAATCAGTGAAAGTTAGTTTAATTGTATTACTGCTGTATGTTGACAGGATCCGTTTAAAGCAGGTATTGTGTGTGTAAGCCACAGTTTGCCTACAGGCAGCTTAGCTTCTATTGTCATCCCATGTCATGCGAGAGTGTGAGGATGCTTGTGAGTCAAATCCTGGAGAACTTGCAGGATTTACCATCGCAACACTTCCTCTTTTCCCTGTTTGAAGCGCTTCACTCTTTGATAGAAGCTCAGGGCAATCTTGTACTGTAGGTACCCCCTGACTGTTACAACGCGTGTGTGCGTGTGTGTGTGTGTGTGTCTGTGTGTGCGTGCGTGCGTGCGTGTGTGTGTGCGTGTGTGAACTATGGACCACCAGCTCATTTCACACACCGACATCAAAGAAGGTTCGAATTAAC